>NW_015651146.1:587923-627122 GCF_001515625.1 Sinocyclocheilus rhinocerous
TTTTTTTTTCAGAAATACTGCACATTTACATTTTTCTCCTAAATAAATTCTGGTAAATAATATTTCTGGTAAATACTCCTTTAAAAAGTGTTTTTTGATTATAATTTTATTATTAGTAGACTAGAACACGTGGATATGTTGTCATTCTTACACTATAATACTGAACTTTGATTTCAGTGATTTGGACTATGAGATGGACACTTGCTTCTTGCACTTTATGTTGCACTTTACTTTTTTACTTTTGGATTTCATTTGGTTTAATGAAATATAGTTTAATAAAATATTCTTAAGTAAAATTGTTGATTTTTTTTTTTTGTGGGAAATTAATTAATTAAGATAAATTAGTCGATACATTAATCGAAATAAAAATAGTCGTTGGTGGCAGCCCTAATTATATTATACATTTTACACACACACACAAATAGTTAGCTGTGGTCCTCAGAGTCAGATTTGATTTGTTTTCAAGTTTGCTGATATTTAACATTTACTAAATAGTCTTTTAGAAGTATTTCCCTTGGCAGAGGAAAAAAACCCATAAAATTATAAGTTATATAACTACTATAGCAATGCTGATATTCAGAACAGCATTCTTGCTGGATATATATATATATATATATACACACACACACACATTTTTTTTTCACTCAGTTATTTTGAAACATCACCATACCTCACCTTAATTAATCCTTTCCTTTAATTATGTAATTACACAATAATGTATGCAATAATATAACATTAACGCCCATCAGACACTCCCACCTAACTAAAGAGATCCCAATCCCCTCTAAATCACTAGTCCTTACAATGACAGACTAGAAAGATAAACACCTAAACAAAAAACAGAAAAGCATCTAATAGTGGGCACTGTGATTAGATGTACAGCTAGTTATGAATATATGCAGTGATAATTGATACTTTTAGTTGTGCGCTGCTGGCTAGGTTTCATATGCAAGTAGATAAAAACAAAAAATAGGTTACAGAAAAGCAGAATCAGCTGGAGGCACGAGGATGTCAGGCGCACTCGCCAACACGACGTCAATCCATAACAGAAGACGTGCAAGAGTTCATAAATCTGTTGTAAATGATAAACTAGGCTACTACTACACAGGACAGATCGTACTCAGCTGGTTGCTGTTTTGTAAACAGTTCTTTGGAGTGACGTAGGGCACATTGCAAAGTATGAAATTGCATGTAGACATTTTCTTCATCTATTTCAACACACCCACTGACAAACCCTTTCTGACTCAGGTGCGACTCATCTCATACTATATTCCAGTCCAAAGAACAACTATTATAGGAGTTACACATACACTGTGAATTGCTCTGAACATTTTGACATATTCATTTGAAACATGTAAAAACATAAGCAACAAGCTACTTACAGGCTGATTATTCCGTATGGCTGTGTTTACAGGTGCTCTCTTATATCCAGTACAACTTAGACGAGTGCTGTGAGTAATCCCGGGGTATCTTAATAAAACATTCACAATAATATATTAAACAAAACGCACGTGTAGAAAAATACTCTGCCGCTCAACTTGCCTCTTTCATCATGGAAAGCAGCGAGCTGGAAACTATTTATAAGGACTGTCTACGTCAGACCGTAGGCACCGCCCACTGTCTTAAAGGCGCCGTTTTGTGCGACCTTATATGGCTTGTGACAAACAACACGTTTTGAGTTCATATGTACTTAATTATTTTATGTAAAACGCAGCAGGTTTTCTTGTATTGACAAAATGATACAAATGCAAATTCCAGTCTGCATGTTAATAATATGAATGCTATATAAAATCGTTGAGATAAGTTAGCAATGAAGTAATTATGTTGCATGTTGTGGTGTCTCAAATCCAGTGTTGCCATGTCCATTTATTATAATCTACTTTTGGCTCTTTTATTTCATAAGGCCCAAATATGGGCAGTAGGGTTGCCTTTTTTGTGGGAATATGTCCAGAATACAGTTGCATAACACCATATGAAAGCTCAGTTATTATTTAGTGTGAAATTTCTCCAGATGTTTAGCATTTCTGGTCGAGGTAAGAAGAGCAAGAGAAATAGCTCCTAAATAGTTTCACTTTTTTTCCACAAAGCCTGTACACATGAATATTGTCATGATAAATCAAGATGAATTTTAAGATTGATATTTTTGTGTACAGTTCGATTCTTAAAAATTGATATACTCATCTCTGCACAAGACAGATTTATCCATCGATGACCAGTTGTGTGTGTATATATATATATATAAGGATGCATTGTTTCATGAACATTTTGTTGCAGAAAGATGCAGTTCATCGAATAAATCAGATAAATTATATTAAGAAATTAATATGAACTATATGCAAAAACTTTACTTTTGATGAGGTAAGTCGGTTATTCTGAGATTGTTCTGTCAGACGAATCACTTGTTTTCCTAGAAAGATCTGGCAACACTTCTCAAATCCAAACCACTGTAAGGATGTTTCTTTAAACTTTCCACATGCACAGGCTGCATTAGGGAGGTACACGTGGGCATGTCTAGCTGTCATATCATGTGGGCGTAAGTAAGTGGGAGTGTGAGGGTGGAACTTTCTGTGGAGGTTGCTCGTTTCCGTTGGATCTTTCTTCCATATGGAGATGTGTGGTCTTGAATCACTGCTCTAGAACGCAAACAGCTCTGAGGCTGTTACAGAAAAGGGTTTTACTAACGTGTAATGAATCACGTCCAGAAGACGGCTTCACATAATCCATTAATAAGACTGAATAAAACCTTCAGACTCAGACGTACATTTCATTCACTCTTAGGAGTGGATGAATACATCATTCATGAGGGAAACCGAGTCACAATCACACGCTTAGAAAAAGAGCATGCTAACTTAACGGATGAATGTTTGAACTATAAATCATTGTGGAAAAACTCGCCGCTCAGCAGCATGTTGATGTGCTGTTTGTGTCCCTGAAGCCTGTGATGATTGTTGCGAGAGGCTGGGAGCCACAGAGGGACTTGAACTCCCAAGGAGAGGGTCAATTCATTTCCTGTCCCTGGTCCTACACAGCTGCTGATGCCATGTATCCCATGTCCTTGGATAACTATATCAAAGTTGACCCACAATTCCTCAGGGTTTTTCAGAGTATCAGAGTATTTCTGTGTAATAATATCAGTTTACAGATAATCTTCATATATTATATTATATTATATTATATTATTGTAATATATTACATTTTATTATATTATTAATGCTAACACTGCACAGTGCTTTATATGCAAAAATGATGACATCATTCATCACTGCCTTTTTGTGGCAAGAACTAGTTTATGAATATGTAATAATAGTACAGGGAAAGTGAAAAAAAACTTTTAGAAATCTTGTCTATTAAAAAAGAAAATCAAATTTTTAGTCATTCTGATGTGTCATTATATGTCTTCATGTTTTTTTCTTTTTCTATTTTTAATTCTATTTTTCTATTATTTATTCAGTCTGAAAATCAGTGACCTTTCCTGTCTTGAAATTCTCTCAACTGACTGCTCAACTCAACACGATCATAAAAATGACACACAATCTCGGCATCATCTTAATTAACAGAAAATGATTATGGTTTTATTGACCAGGAAGGAATGAACTAAAAATATATTGCAATCAGTAATAAGTTGGAACATTACACATGCTCTGAAAATACTATAACCTCTGTGGTTAAAGTCTTTGTTGTGATCAATATCATTTTAGTTCTTTTAGAGTATTTCTTGATATTTTGAACAGCTTTTATTTTTATATTTTCATTTTTCATTTTAATTTAAGTTTTAGCAATTTTGGCATTTACTTGTTTGCTTTAATTAAATTGCCTTAATATCTATTCAGTTTTAGTAGTTTCAGTACTTAAACTTATTTTTTAGTTGCTTGCCAAGGAAATATTTCTAATTGTTGTTTGAGTTTAAGTTTTTATCTAAGTTCACCTGAAATATATTTTTCATTTTATTACAGCTTTATTTCAGTTACCGAAAAGTATTTTAATAGTTTTAATTACCAATAACAGCACTGGTTGTATTGTATTGTAGCAGTCACATAAAATAACTATTTTGAGCAGCATGCAGCATCATTGCCTTGAGATTTAACCAACTTCCTGTGAAAGCCACGAACAATAGGTACCCCTTGGGCCTTATAACAACCCCAAAATCATTCTTGAGAAACAGCTTATCTGGAATATTGGGCCTTTCTGGGAATGAGCTGTGGGTGTGTGGTCAAAATGAAGTGCTCCCAGGTAGGCGAACACAGTGCAGAGCAAGTTCTGAAAACCACAATGACTTCTACAGGAACTCTATATTTGCATGCTATCTCCTGATGCAAAATGTATCCAAATGCCAAATGAACCCATGTCATGCTTAACTGAAGCACAGTGTATACATTTGGCGTCCATGGAGGAGTTACGTGCCATAAACTCCAAGGCAAATGTTTTACAAGGATGACTGCTCTCGGTGCATGTTTTGTCAGTTCACAGAGTGCTTCCCTTGACGTACACACATCTTTTCACTCTCTGTTCTAGATGTTCCGCCCGAGTTCTCCACAACATGAATGATGGCAGCCTGAGAATTCTTCGCAAGTTCACTAGAGAGCAATAAGGAAAGGAACAAGCAGGTGACTGATAGTATTTCCTCTGTCCTGATTACATACTCTTTATCTATAGAGGCAATTGATTTTACAAGGATGACTGCTCTCGGTGCATGTTTTGTCAGTTCACGGAGTGCTTCCCTTGACGTACACATACATCTTTTCACTCTCTGTTCTAGATGTTCCGCCCGAGTTCTCCACAACATGAATGATGGCAGTCTGAGAATTCTTCGCAAGTTCACTAGAGAGCAATAAGGAAAGGAACAAGCAGGTGACTGATAGTATTTCCTCTGTCCTGATTACATACTCTTTATCTATAGAGGCAATTGAAGAAAACAACAGAATGGAAATGACATTATAGCATGGGAGGAGATCTCAGCTTAAAAACATTCGCATACTAAATCAATAAAAATCTTATAACATAATAAAGTTCTTATCTGCATCCAAAAACACTTTGAACTCATCTTTGGATATGAGATGTGCAAAATTACATTTTTATTGTCGTTTCTGTTAATGTTTTAGGTGTTGATTGCAGAAGATTGAGTTAGTTTAGTTGGAGGAACCTGACAGGGCTGTTGAGTAGCTTTCTCTGAGTAAGTCTCTTTGTAACCAAGAGCACTAGTGAGCTTCACTCGATAGGCGGGGTCATGCAAACACACTGCTTGCCCCTGTCACTCCATGGCACCACTGTACTGCTGCATCTTACGCAATCTAAAGAATCTTTTGAAAGGAGATCAAATAACTGAGAGATTCAAGAATGCCGTTAGATGGACTTATATCAGAATATGATAAAGCTTTTTTTTTTTATGAATGTCACTATAGAGATTTATGGCCTGGTTTCACAGACAGGGCTTAGTTAAGCCAGGATTAGGCCATAGTTCAATTAGGACATTTAAGTATCTTTTATAAACGTGCCTTAGAAAAAATATTACTGGTGTGCATTTCACGAGTTCACGCTTACATATAATTAGCTGAAGTATGGTAATGCATATTTGGCGTGCTGTCCAGGGAAGGGCTCCGTGCTCGGGAATGGCCCAAACCTAGAATACCCCCCCCTAAGGGCTAAGTATCTGGCGCACTCCTCCCGAACCTTGTTAATAAAACATCATTTTGAGACAAATCAATAGTACTAACATATTTTAAGATATGTCAGTGCAGGTTTCTTACAGTTAAAACAGAATAGACATGCATTTTAGTCTAGGCTTAAGCCTTATTTGTGAAACCGGGGGTATATACATAGACAGATGTTCAAACGTTTGGGGTCAGTACGATTTTTATTTATCCGAAGAAATTAGTACTTTTATTAAGCAAGAACACAATAAATTAATAAAAGTGACAGTAAATAAATGTTGTTCTTTTGAACTTTTCACTCATCAAAGAATCCTGAAAAAGGTGTAGCACAGTTTCCACAAAAAAATATTAAGCAGCATAACTGTTTTCAACATTGATAATAATAAGAAATGTTTCTTGATCAGCATATTAGAAACCAACAATGATTTCTGAAGGATCACGTGCACTCTAAACGTTTGTACAATACAGTCTAATGTAATATGAAGGAATTTTCCATATTGTCTTTTTTGTACAGTTGTTTTAGCCATATATATTGTAATAATATTTCACAATATTACTGTTTTTACAGAATTTTTGATTAAATAAATCCAGCCTTGGTGAGCAAAAGAGATTTCTTTCAAAAACATGAAAAAATCTTACCGACCCCAAACTTTCACACGATAATGTAAATACATACATTGCATTACAATAACATTAAACAGGATCAATAAAAAAGTATCAAAAAGAACATGCTGTAAAAGTATTACTCATTGTTATTTCATGCATGATGAAAACAGCCCCGCTTTCAGGATATGTTGTAAGACAAATTATAACAAAGTTGGAAATTTGAATAGTCCCAAAGGTTGATTTAGAAATATTTGCATTTCATCATGTTCTGTGTATTGAACAAAGGTTGCTGGGATGTGTCAGGCTGCCATATGCATACCACTCAAAACTCCAATGACATAAACGGCTTGTTAACACATAAAAACATGTTGTTGGGCTTTGAATATTTAATGGAAAGGATGTTTAAATCCACACAGGAGTTTCTTCAATAAATGAGCAGGTTTACTTGAGGGGAGCATTAATTTCCTACATCTCTGAATCACTTTAATGCGACCTTGAGTGGCGTGAGCAGCTGCAGAGACAGTAAGTGCGGTACTATCAACCATCCCAAGCGGGACCAAAGAGCAAACGGAAGTATAGATGTGCATTTTTATACCAAAGCAGCTGCTCATACAAAAAAGTGGTTGTATTATACTGATAACAAAAACATGAGGCAAAATGCTTATCTATTCCCCCTTTCATTCAAGTACTTTAGCTTACAAAATCACAACGGCCACTCTCAAGAGGAGTCTGGGACAAACACACACACAAACACTGAGCTCCAGTCACACAAATACAAGGCCATCCATTCTCAAGTCACGCACACTTTCCCAGGATGCTAAGGGAACTTAGACGAAGGGAGTCGTTTAATTGAATAAGTGTGCTAGGAAGTAACAAATGATTTGAGGACAAAAAAACAAATGATTTCATGGTAACAGAAACTATGAAAGGCCATTTAGGCTGGATCGTAGAAGAAAAAAAAATGAGGTAATAACTGCTGTTTGCCTGGGATACGGCAATAGAAGGACGGGTCACTCAATTACCCATGGTTCCTGGCAACAGAAAGGGCATGAGGTTTGTTCACCCAGAGGGGTGGCTTCCGCAGAGCATTGTGAAGAAATGACCAGCACATTAATCTCCTCCAAAAGTGCCTTTTCTTCTTTAGGCTGAGCTCCAAAGACTCAGACGCAGAGAGGAATACAAAAGAGGCTGATAGAGAAATAAAAAAGAGAGAACAAACTTCCATGGACCATGGATTTCCATGGATTTTAAGGAATGGGGGATGTGTTTTGACTGCTAAAACACACTCATTTCAAAGTTAAATCATTATCCTAAAACAACAACATCTGAGATTAATTTTGTGCTTTTAAGGACATTTACATTAGCACCAAGGCATTACCAGGTCATCACTACATTTAAAAAATGTGCAAATAAATACCATAAAATAAAATAAAACATCAAAATGACCTGTTCCTGGTAAAATTATATTGTAACCCACATGACCAGTGGAGAAACAATTCAGCTCAAAATCTACAACATGACAGCTAGAGAGACAGAATTTCTGTAAAACAGTAATTCTTCTTGATAAAGAAATGTTTCTTGCACACCAAATCATCATATTAGAATGATTTCTGAAGGATAATGTGACAGCTTTCCCACCACAGAAATAAATAACATTTAAAATATGATCAATTAGAAAACATATTTTAAATTGTAATATTTCACAATATTATGTGAAATGTTTGAATAAAATAAATGCAACCCGGGTGAGCATAAGAGACATTAAAAAATCATGCTGACCATACTGTTGTGTTTATGGCTTTATTCTTACTGAAGGCCAAAAGAGATTTTTTTAAAAAAGTGAGAGGGAGTGACTAGTCATGTGTGGAAAGGAGTATCCGGTTGTAAATACGGTCTGTCTATATAGACCTACAGATTTCCTCGGAGGTCCCAGCCAGGAACTTGTTTTGGAATCCTGGAGGCTGCTGCTGCCTCCACGTTTTTCAGCCAACACTCACCTCACAAGCTACATCCTGTGACTCACCATATCAGAGTCATGTTGAGCAGTAACACTGAGCAGTTCCTGGCCTGGCTTTTTCCTGATTCCATCAGCGTGACTTACATACATCAAAAGAATGGACGCAGATTTTCAGGATGCCACTCAAAGATTTAGACCATGTGAACTTTTTTAAGTTCAGTTTTTCCTTGGTCTTCCTGTGACTTATAGCTCACCGTATTTAACCTTTTTAACTCCCACTCACCAATTTTTCAGAAAACACACATTGCTTTCCCCCGAACTGACCACAAAGAAAAACAATACTTCTGGATGGATAGTTTGCTGTTTCAGCTTCTGTTATGAGAGGAAACATGATAAGAACAATTTTATGTCATGAGTGGGTTATTCAACAGTTTTAGTTTAATAACATAATTTCACAATAAAGTGCCATTTTGAATGACTTTTGTGTCAGATACAAACCCTAATGACCCCTGCTGGGCATTAATATCTGTGAACCAGACTGGAGATTTTATAATCATACAAATTACAGCAAGGAAACACTCATATGAAAACATAGGTGTGCAACTTTTGAAAGTCGTGCAAATCAGAACGTCCATAGTCACATCACTAAGCCTAGATAACTAACTAAGCATATCACACGGCCCTGTAAGAATGTGATTGTACTTCCAAAGGATAAAAAGCCTGCCTTTGTTTGAGTCAACAGCTGTATTTTATGAGTCACGAGGTTCTCAAGCTGAGCTCATGGTGATGCATGCTGGTTTCGAGTGGAAATCATTTGTTCTTCGCTTTGGCCTTGCTGATCAGATGTCATAGCTAAAAGAACATATTCTGTTGGCTACTGCTCACATAAATAATCAGATCCATCTGACCAATGCTCATGTTAGAGGTGGGAGCTAGCCGTCGTACGATTCATTACACAACCAGTGAGTTCAGTGTTCACCCTCCCTCACAGTCATAACAAAACTATGCTTGTTTAAAAGTGGCCAGTGTGCAGAGTGACGCAATGTGGTATATCCTGTATTTTAGACATTGTGGCAAGGAGAGATTATTTATTTGACAATTTGTGAGTCATTTAGGGCAGAGGTATCAAAATGCATCAAGTTTTATCCCCTGGCTCTCTATATGAGAGAATGAAATAATGACTTCAACAGAGGGCCTTAACCACAAAGCTTAAGAAAGAGATAAAATCAAGTTTCTTGAGCTTCACTGTTTGGACTTCAGTTTTGCCCCAACTGTAAATTTCTGTGTAATTCATTTGTACATACATTGAATCTACTATTTAAGAATGGGTTTACATACACTACCATGTAAAAAGTTGCATTCGGTAAGATTATGCTCACCAAGGCTGCATTTATTTAATCAAGAATACAGTAAAACAGTAATATTCTGAAATATTATTATAATTTAAAACAACTGTTTTATATTTTATTTTAAAATATTTTATTAAATGTAATTTACTCCTGCAATGCAAAGCTGAATTTTCAGCATCATTCAGTGTCACATGATCCTTCAGAAATTGTTCCAACATGCTGATTTGTTGCTCAAGACTTATTCTTATTGATATCAATTTTGAAAATGTTTGTGCTGCTTAATATTTTGTGGGATACATTTTTTTTATTTCAAGATTCTTTGATGAAAAGAAAGTTTATTTGAAACAGAAATAGTTTGTAATATTATAAATGTCTTTATTGTCACTTTTGATCAATTTATTGCATCCTTACTGAATAAAAGTACAAATTTCTTCTTTCTGCTTGTGTTTCAAGGCCCATATTTAAACCATAATTTTTTTAAGGAAAAAAAAAAGTTTCGTACAAGTTTTGTACAATGTACCTATATACATACAGCATTTTGTAAAGCAAAGTTTTGGACGTGGTGTTCATAAAGACATTCATAAAGGTTTTTTACCTACATGAGCATCAAATACAATGCTCTTGTAATCTGTTCAACTAACCTAAATAAGTATATAAATAAAAAATAAGTAAATAAGTATAGCTTTTTAATTCTCCTCTTTCCTATTACTTGTTTCACTTCTGTTTCAGTTTTTATAACCATTTCTTACTATGTGTAAGTAAGTTGTTGTTTTTAGCATGTAAGTTTGGCAGTGTTATTTTTTAGGATTACTGATAAATTACTGTCGTTTGACAAAGACGATGTGAATATGTAGTGAAATATAAAATAAATCCACACTGTGCAGATTTGGTTTTCTCATATATATACACATTTATCTGCTCTCTCCATCACATGGGTCCCCACAGAACACAACTCTGCTTTCCATACGGGCACGTTCAGCTGCAAACACTAGTTTATGACTTGCTAATGTCTCCTTAGGACCCGACCTAATCCGAGATGGGTCCTTATGCTATATTGAGAAAGAGAAAGGAGGCCTCAGGAGTGATATTATGAGACAAACATTGAGAAAACTATCTTCCAGATCCATCTTCTTACCTGCACAGCTGCAATGAAGGAGTCGATGAGGTGATAATCTGCTGCCCCGTGACCCCCAGTACCAAAGTTACCTGGAACTCTCATGTCCGCGGTGTATTTTGTGGTCTTTCTAGTAAGGAAGTCGAACACTTTGATCTCATATCCATTGTAGGACAGTTCCCCCTTGTGAAAGAATGAGCAAATAGATGTTAAACCTCTTTACAGTCATCAAAGAGCTGAAATGGTGACACAAATGAACATGATGTCTAACCTTACTGCCATAGATAGATGTTTTGCGAAGACATATTTCCTCTGTAAATGCTACCATGGTGAATGCAGCAGTCAAGCCTCCTTCAAATTCTATGTTCACTACCTGCAACAAATCAATAACAAAATACATTCTACTTTGTTGACAAGTGTAAAGGGAACATCCTTACTGCTTATCTGAGAGGCAAGAGGAGATACTCCAACCTGATTTGAGCACACATCGTTGTCACATTCATACACACAGCGGCCGTAAGGTCCTGTTCTGAGGGCTTCAGTCACAGATTCAATATCAGGAACTGAGTTGGAGCAAATCACTGACACTGGCCAGCCAACACCCCCCTGATTTATGAATAAAATGTAATCCATAAAATATTTGTTCTTTTTGTGCTATATACATCATATGAATATAAACTTCATGAAGCAGAGTAAAGAAAGTAATGATGTGTCGCTTTTACAAAATTGTGGGGGTTTAAAGATGTTTTTGAAAGAAGTCTTTTATTCTCACCAAGGATGCATTTATTTGATCAAAAATACAGTAAAACAGTAATACTGTGAAATATTATTACAATTTAAAATAAACTGTTTTCTATTTGAATATACAGTGGTGTGAAAAAGTGTTGGCCCCCTTCCTGCTTTCTTATTTTTTTGAGAAATCAGGAAGGGGGCCAACACTTTTTCACACCACTGTATTTTATTAGTCCTTTGATGCAAAGCTGAATTTTCAGCATCATTACTCCAGTCTTCAGTGTCACATGATCCTTCAGAAATCATTCTAATATGCTGATTTGGTGCTCAAGAAACATTTCTTATTATTATCAATGTTGAAAACAGTTGTGCTGCTTAATATTTTTGCAGAAACCATTATACTTTTTCAGAATTATTTTATGAATAGAAAGTATAAAAGAACAACATGTATTTAAAATAAATATCTTTACTTTACTGATCAATTTAATGTATCCTAGCTAAATAAAAATATTAATTTCATGAAAAAAAAATCTTACTGACCCCAAACTTGTGAACGGTAGTGTACATGAATACATTACTCTTTTCACTTGATCCAAGTAGATTTTCTCTGCCGAGTATGCACAATCCCCCTCTACAGGACAGTCTAAACAGCGATTTGCAGCATTGGCTGGCTAGGAACATTGTGATATTTTGATATTTATATTTTGTCATTCATTTTGTTTTCCATTTAATATAAAAAAAAAATAATAATAATACAAAATAATAATAAAAAAAGACCAACCTTGTTCTCTTTTGTGAAGTGGCTAAGAGACCCAAATGATGAAACTTTGATACACCTGTGAAATAAAACATTTAATTTTTAACCTCCCCAAAAAATATATTATTTTCACCATCTAAACTTTAAGATCTACCTTAACACTTACAAATATTGAAACACAAAGAAGCTGGAAAAAATTATTTGGATTTAATTTGATGATAATTCACAAAGTTAAGGTATTTCACTCATTCTTTCTGTTAATTTACTATCACTTTTTTTCAGCTCCACCACATGTGCACGAGTCATGTTACAATACATGTTACAATTCAACTCAAGTGTACCTTCGTCCACCAGCCCAGTGATGAATCAGATCCAAATCATGGCAGGATTTGGCTAGCAGAGCAAAAGAGCTTTCCGCCTCGCTTCTCCAGTTCCCTCTGACAAAGGAGTGAGCAAAATGATAGAACCCCACCTATTAGAGAAGACAGGGCTGACACAACACAGAGAGACACGCAGCACACGCAGCACATGCACACCGCAAGCATAAACACATCCTACCGGTTCCAGATGTTGAATGTGGATGACATTGCCAATCACTCCGCTGTCAATCAGCCCCTGAAATGTTGAAAAAAAAAATGCATATGTTCTCTTCTGCCTGAGACTTGCTATAGTTGTTTATTAAGACTTAAAGAAAAGTGTAACTACTTTAATTCTGTGGATGACAGGGTCGTATCGGAGAACATGGCAAACTGTGAGCATGACACCACTCTGAATGCAAGCCTCTACAATCTCTGTGCAGTCCTCCTCTGTAACCTTAGAAACCATAATAAAATAATACTTATTTTATATAATAATAAATAAAATAACTATAAAATAAAATCATACACAAATCATGGACAATACCACAGGTGATTGTGGGTCAATGACTTATAAGATTATAAAACTGTCTATAAATACAGATAAAATAAATAAATAAAACACTCTAAAACTGTCATGTGGTTTAACATATTTTCCTTACATCTCTTCCAAAAAAGTTTTCATATATTTTTAATGTATATAATAAATATTTTATGTAGAAATATTTCTCAATGTATTTTTTTTTATTAATTTACAAATATTATTACGTTTTTGGGGAATCACATGACATTTTATAACCTAAAATATCATTGCCTTGTTGTCATAAATAACATTTTAAAAGAAATAATAATGAATGATTCTGACAAAACGACTTAAGGATGTTTTCCCCCAAGAATTTAATTCTGCTATGAGTTTTTTTTTCAAGATGATATCAGGACAGTTGACAGTATTTTTTAACCTTTTTTGCCCTTAAAAATGTTTACATTTTTATAAAAAATAATAAAAAAATATTTTTTATAAAAAAATGTGCTTATGATAGAAGAGGATTATATCAAATAATGCATGCAAGAACTGCATTTTTAAAGTGCTTTTAAAACAATTATTAGAGCCCCACAAAAAAAAAAAAAAAGCATCATGTCATGGTGCCTTATGGCAAACACTTACAGCCATTGGTTTTTCCAGCAATACATGGTAGCCTTTCTTAGCTAAAGCCACAGCAGGGTCCTGAAGAATAATAAAATGGTTGGACAATGAACCCATTCAAAGCAGACAACTTGAAGTGCATGTTATTCCATTCATTAACCAGTTAAAAAAATAGCTAAGCACACCATGCTGATCAACAGAACTCTATCATGTGAACATTGACCAAACACACATGGAAATCACATACCTTGTGAAGACGATCAGGAGTGCAGATCAATACAGCATCTGCAAATTTCTCTCTCTCTACTATGCAATGCCAATCTATGTGGAAACAAAAACGTCAAGGCACTTCAAAACGAAACAGATGCAATAATGTTACTGTAACAGAAAGTCAGACATACCATTGAAAGTGTTTTCATCAGCTACTTTGTGACGTGCCTGAAGTTTCTTTCGAGCAAAATCCCTGGGGTCAGCAATTCCTACTACCTGTGAGTTATTGACAAGGATATGTTTATTCACATGCCGATGAAACAGCAGAACTGCTGTCTGTTAAAGTGAGATTAAAACAGAATCTGACCCGCATTCGGTCAGGAAAAATCACAGCATAGTAAGAATAGTTTTCTCCTCTGTTACCAGCTCCAACCACGATAACATCCACAGGTGATGACATTATAGCAGATCCCTGCTGATTTAACAACACACAGACTTACAATTTAAATATTTTACAGTTTCTTACAACCAAATTATCAATAAATACTAGATATACCTACATACTTTGAGCTATATCTTAAATAGTCTATTTGACATAATACCATGCAAAACAGACTGAAGATCTGTAAGGTTGAGACTTTGCTTTATAGGTGTGTTTATAAACTGCACAGGATTATAAAGGTCAGTGTTATATGATGGGTTAGATACTGGTTACCAGAGTGCAGTAAATTATTAAGCCATTTTTTAGCATGGCATTGATAATAAACCAAATCTTTGCAGTGTCAAACAATATACTGTGTTCATCTAAAAACACTGAAGTGAACTGTCTTTTGTAAACAGGTCAAACGCTCTGTAATGTAGAAATAAATGAAGGTATCATGCATTCTCAAGTGTTACCTTACAACGAAATCACAGTGTGCTTAAACAAATCGGAATTCTTGATCCTGAATCTGGTTAGTATGCTATAAGTGCTTGGTTACGTGTATAAATACAAACTTCAGCCGTGAGTTCATACAGTATATGAATAAAAAGCAAAACGGAGCGCTCGGCTCATTCACAGTCTTTTGGTTACTTCCTTGTTTACGTTTGAGCGATGACGTTCAAATTACGCAAGAGCAACACTTAAGACGCTCTGCGCAGATCGATCGTATGACATCAAAGTACCGCGAGAGTGATTGGAGTGCAGACGAGTCTTTAGGCTTTTGAATCGCTCCCGCGGTACTTTGATGTCATACGCCGATCGGTCTGCGCTGCGCCGATGCATCTCGAACAAGCCTATTGACTCGAACGAACATAACATAATTTAGGCTACTGATGTCACGTTTCTTCCAGGGAACACGTACAATTTTTGAATATCCTCTGAGAACATCCTGGTCTAACATTACAAAGAAACACGACTCGCGGACTGTGAGTCTTTGCTGCCAAACCAACTGAGTTGAATTAGGATTAGGAAATCGCTGTAAAATATTGATGTTTATGAGAAGTAAAATCCAATTAAAGAATAAACTGTTTATTTGAGTCGGATCTTTTCGATGATATTTACAGTGAAATAATATATTTCTTACATCTGTTTGCACTGGTTTTGTTTTATGTCTTAAGTCTGTATTTTTCCTTATTTCACATTGCATCTATTTGCTCATTTTCTCCCTCGATCTATATTTGGGTTTACAGTCAGATTCTTAATAATTAGTGTAATCCTTCAGGAAATTCAAATCTGATATTAAGTGAGATTAATACCGAAGAGTATCGCAGTGCTCCCTCTTGTGGATGCGCGCGATTAACACAGCTTTCACAATTGAATCTGTAGTGAGTTATAACTTTTCATTTAGTTTAATTTAACACACACAAAAGGTGCAAAAATGTAACAAAAACTGTATGTTTATTTTGTACTGTCTATGTAATACATTGGATTTTTTTTTTTCAGCTCTCAATTTTTCACAACTCACCCAAGTGTCACCTTAGCAGCCACATCATAAATTTTGCTGACGACAAGGTGATGGTGGGGCTCATCATTCGAGAGAATAGAGGCGACAGACAGTTGAGGTGTGGATTCTTTTCTGAGAAGCACAAAAAAAGAAAGTGATAATTACTTGAGTAATCTTTGTCTTTGAGGACTGTGAGGAGTCTTATGAACATCCTAACAAGAACCACAAGACCCATCAGTCTACTGAACAATATTATATATATTTTTTGGTGTTTGACTTAGTGTTATGTTAGAATCATTATTATACTCTTATACCTTTTGTTCTTTAATATTTTGAATTGTTTTTAGCTTTATTTTTTGTTTTTCATTTATATGTTAAGTTTTGAAATTTTGTTGTATGCATTTGTCATTTTTATTTAATCTCTTTATTTTTTTAAATGTGTATAGGTAGTATTTATAAAGTTTTAGCTTTTAGTTTTGGATCTGTTTTTAGTTGTTTTAATACTACAATTGATTGCTTCTGTTGTCCTCATTTGTAAGTCGCTTTGGATAAAAGCGTCTAATAAATGACTAAATAAATAAAAATAAATAAATATATGACATTACCCTGTGTCCTCTCCTCAAATCAGAAAACTGCTGAAGATCCTGACCCAACAAGCACAACTAGTTTAAAATGGAGATAACATCACACGGTTAGATATCATATCGTAAATGTATAACTTTTATTTATCAAAGTATCCTGGGAAAAAAATGTATCACGGTTTCCACAAAACTGACACTGAGGACTGGAGTAATGGCTTTTATAAATTCAGCTTTGCCATCACAGGAATAAATGTTAAAATATTTTAAAATATCTTAAAATAGAACAGTTATTTTAAATTGTAATACAATTTCACAATATTGCATTGGTGAGACTTATTTCAAAAACAAAAAAAAATCTTACTGACCCCAAACATTTGACCAGTCGTGTATATTATGTGAATGTTATATCATTATGCTTGCATTGCACACTTTCTTTGAATTGATTTGATTTATTATCTGTGTCTAATAGAAACAGTGTTTGCCATGACCAGGAATGGATTAAATGTCTTGCAAAGTCGTTTCTGGACATAATTTTGCTTCAATAAACACAACAATGAATTTGACTAAAACAAATAAATGATTTTCAAACACTTTCAATTATGATACTTGGACAATGATTTCTTTCATGTCTTATATATGGAACATTCTTATAATTAATAACTATACTACAATCTTTACAAGATTATAACAACTTCATTGTTAAGCAGCATAAGTAGCATAATTGTAACTAAATTCAAAAGAGAAACATTTTATAAACAAACAAAAAATATCTGAACATACACTATCATTCAAACTTTTTGGGATCGTTTTTTCATGTTTTTAAAAGAGGTTTCTTATGCTCACCAAGTCTACAATTTTTTTAAAATACAGTAAAACAGTAATATTATATAGCCATTATATACAGTATATAACCATTTTCTATTTTAATATATTTTAAAATGTAATTTATTCCTGTGATGGCAAAGCTGATTTTTCAGCAGCCATTACTCCAGTCTTCAGTGTCACATGATCCTTCAGAAATCACTATAATATGCTGATTTGTATGCAAAAGAAACATTTCTTTAATCTAATATCAGTGTTGAAAACATTGATAAAACAAAACTAAACAAAAAAAAACTTACTGACCCCAACAGAACAGTAGTGTACATGTCAGACAAGACTACTTGAAATGTTACATCAGACAAAACTTATTATAGATTATAAAAAATGATTTTTACATAAAGATCAATTGTAAGAGACAGCTGTAACAGAATAACTTACAGCAATATTTGCATATTTATTATTAGAAATTCTTGCCATTATGTTTGCCTGATTAACCATAAATGAATATAAACCATAAAGTCATAAACCATTCTGTCACCATCAATTAACAGTCCAACTAATCTCATGTGTTTCATCTCTAGTGTGCCGTACATGGACCAGAGACTTCTCGTTTTATTCTAGCCCTCAGTCTGCGCAGTTCTACATGGCTGCTGTCCACTTTAAGCCCAGTCTCTGTCAGAAGCCAAGCTTTTTTGAGTTTCTGCTGCCCATAGTTCCGCAGGGCAAAGCGCAGAAACATTTCAGCGAGGCGTTGTGTTCCCAGACCAGCTTCCACACATAGCAGGGTTTGTTCCTCGTGCAGGTCCAGGGCTTGAGAAAAGTCCTGTAAGCCAGACTCTTCGTGGGAACACAACAACAGACTACTGCCTCTGCAGCAAAGGTCCTCTGCCCAAACCCTTTTCTCCTCTCTGCCATCTGCAATGTGGCCCTGGATAAGCTTATTCAGATCAGACACCGCCCTCTCGTGGAGGCCCAGGTGGGCCAGACAGGCTGCACGCTGCCTGAGGTACTGAAGCTTCATCTCACTGACCGCTCGCACTGCTACTGTAAGGGCTAAAGCCTGCTCCCACTGACCACGTTCAGAAACACTGCTGGCCTGCTGAGATGCTGCCTGGAAGCACAGAAACACTTTAATAGCCACTGAAGAGTTGAATTTGTCTTGTTGAGTAACAGGGTAAGATCAATACATTAAAAAAAGAAGCAGAACAGAAACAGTATTTGTAAACAGGCTGTGAATGGATTTTTAAAAAATGCATCTACCATTAAACTTCTAATCATAAATAAATGTACCCCTTCAATCTCCACATTAACATAGAATCAAAAAAGGAAGTATTTTTTAAAATGTCTAGTCTTTTATTTTGTTGTATATTTCTTGTACAGCACTTTGGTTTCAACATCTGTTGTTTTAAATGTTCTTTGTAAATCAAAAAACTAAACTAAATAATATTTGTTTAATATTTGCACCAGCGATGAAGATATAGATAGTAATAACGATACAATTTAATTTTCAAGGATAAAATTAGTAAATTATGAATAATTTAAAATTATATTTGAAAGCCATTTTTACATTTAATAAGCCGCAACAACAAATGATCAGACTTTTGTTTTATGTTTTGTTCACTTCAAACTTATTTTACACAATTTCCAAGCTAAATAAATAATAAAATCATTAGTTTTTAGCACTTAGGATAAATTTTTTTAGATGAGCAATTAGCCTCAGGAAATGGAGAAAACCATTAGCATAGTTCCAGTAGTGGGAACAAATACGGATGATTCATGACGGATAATTATATTTTAACGTGTTGAACAGTCTATATTAATCATAAAAATGAACACATTGTATATATAGATTAGTTTTTTAGTGATTACCTGTGCCAGGCGTTTTCTTTGAACTGACTGCAGAAGAGTGATTAGAAAGTCTAGAGTTGCTGGTTCTTTCTCAGCCACCACACTCAGATAGTTGGCTGCCACTTTGTAGTTCTGCTGCCAGGCCTTCACAACACCCCATCTGGCCTTAGCTGTGGCATCTCAAGGCTATTGACCAAACACCTTCTTCAGGTGTGCACCTGCAGCATTCACCTCCCCTTCACAAACACCAAAAATATATCTTACATAGACATGGCCCACATACTTGATTCCTATATGCTTTATACTGTTCCCTACCTTTGGCAAGTAGTATATCTATGTACAGGAGGTGCCACCTGGGTTCCCTGCAGTCAGTGTTCATTAGTGCTCCACCAATCAAAAAGGCTTCTTGAAGGAGCTCCTCCCGGCAGGGTACAGGGTTGGCCAACAGAGTCTCTGACAGGCTGCTGCGACAGTGCTGAGCCAACCATTCACTGACGAGTTTTCGTGCTTTGTCTTTAAGCGACAGCATGCTCTGAGTGACCTCCTCAGCTCCACGTTGAAGGGCGACCAGTATGTCTAGTGTGCATTCCTGGAGAATTATTGATATTACAGTGTCAGTTTACAAGCATGTAGGAAAAAAATTACTTTGAGTGTCTGTTATAATATTGGTATCACTTCATAATAACATTAATTAATACAGTTTAAAGCATTCATTAAGTTTAATTCATAAGTTACTTTATAAATATAAATTAAAAGGAACAATTCCTGGAAAGGTATATGTAGAAGTTAACATTAACCAAGATTATTAAATGCTGTAAAAGTTTGTTTGGGATTGTCATTTCATGCTATCTATGCATTAACCTTATTGTCATGTGTTACTGAATTATGAAACCACCTGCAAAAACATGTTTTCATAAAATCAGTTGGTTCCCATAGGTGGAGGTCTTTGTTTTTGCTACCACACCTTTTGCTGGTTCAGCATAAGATAAGTGAATCCTCTTCCACACAAAGCCTGCACATGGTCTGGGTGCTCTTTAAGGATTGCAGTGAAGTCAAAGATAGCCGTCTTCCATTGGCCCAATAGAGCATAACATCTTGCTCTCTCCAACAGGGAATCTATTGCTGCACCACCTAAAGAATAATCAGTTAACTCAGTAAGGAAATATAAAACAGCAGTGTTCTGAGTTACCTTCTTCTCTTTCTAATATCATTTCTGTTGAGTTGATCATAAGAGTTAAATGAAATTTAAAAACAAGGTTATATAATGGAATCAATAACAGAAGCAAGTAACTGAAATTTGCACAAATAAAAAAGGAAACTACTGTATTTTTTTGTTTCATAGAAACAGCGTCAGTCAGATAGAATCAGTGGTATGAATTCCTGTTAGCATTTACACTTTTTCCTCTGCATTTCACTATGAGAATCATAAATATTTCGTAATGTAAATTTAATGTACATTTTGTGTCTGAAAACAACATGCCCTCGTTACCTGAAGCCATAATGGCAATGGACAAATAGGCCACAGCTTCCCTTATTGCACTTTCTGCTTGTTGGCCACACAGTATACGTTTTGAAGCGGTGTGGCAGTGTTTTTCTAGAAGTGCTCGGTCTTGTAAAGATGTTACAGATAGAAGGGGCCACAGACAGCTAGTGTCTCCTGAATTGATCAGCTTCTTCAGTAGCTGTAAGACAACAGAGAGATTACTTACTGTGAAGACGAAAATTAATATAGGCTATTTTATCATAGATGCATTTTTTATGCGATTTAACGAAGGTGAACTGTAAGAGAAATATAATCTGGCACCTGATAGGCATCATAGAGGAAGCCTCGATGCAGCTGCAGTATTGCAAGGCGTGCAAGAATCGGTGGCCGTGGGGCTGTGTGCTCAATGTTTAGAAGAAGACGGTAAGCCTCCTCAACACGACCCAACTGGTACAAAGCATCTGCTGTGAGAATCTGGATTCCATCGGCACCAGGTTGTAACTCCATTAGGAGAAGAGCAAGAGTGTGCACACCAACAGCAGACCTGAAAGGAAGCACAGGAGACTGAATAAGATAGTAGCGTCCAGTCCTGCTCCTGAAGGTCCAAAGTTCTGCAGAGTTTAGTTACAACCTTAATTAAACAAACCTGAAACAGCTAATTAATTGAGGTCGACTGAATGATCGGTTTTGCTGATAAATCGGCACTGATAACCGAGTGCTGGAACAATGGGTTATCGTTATGGGTATTTCGTTATAGGTAAAATCCACTATCGGTCGACCTATTTTAACTAAGGTCTGCAGGATCTCTAAACTTCTAGTCAGGTAGGTTGAAGATGAACTCTGCAGGAAGGTGGCCCTCCAGGAGCAGGATTGGACACCCCTGAATTAGGGCTGTGCGATTTGGGTGCTCTTTAAGGATTGCAGTGAAGTCAAAGATAGCCGTCTTCCATTGGCCCAATAGAGCATAACATCTTGCTCTCTCCAACAGGGAATCTATTGCTGCACCACCTAAAGAATAATCAGTTAACTCAGTAAGGAAATATAAAACAGCAGTGTTCTGAGTTACCTTCTTCTCTTTCTAATATCATTTCTGTTGAGTTGATCATAAGAGTTAAATGAAATTTAAAAACAAGGTTATATAATGGAATCAATAACAGAAGCAAGCAACTGAAATTTGCACAAATAAAAAAGGAAACTACTGTATTTTTTTGTTTCATAGAAACAGCGTCAGTCAGATAGAATCAGTGGTATGAATTCCTGTTAGCATTTACACTTTTTCCTCTGCATTTCACTATGAGAATCATAAATATTTCGTAATGTAAATTTAATGTACATTTTGTGTCTGAAAACAACATGCCCTCGTTACCTGAAGCCATAATGGCAATGGACAAATAGGCCACAGCTTCCCTTATTGCACTTTCTGCTTGTTGGCCACACAGTATACGTTTTGAAGCGGTGTGGCAGTGTTTTTCTAGAAGTGCTCGGTCTTGTAAAGATGTTACAGATAGAAGGGGCCACAGACAGCTAGTGTCTCCTGAATTGATCAGCTTCTTCAGTAGCTGTAAGACACCAGAGAGATTACTTACTGTCAAGACAAATTTTTTTTATTTTTTTATCATAGACACATTTTATATAAGATTTAACTAAGGTGAACTGTAAGAGAAATTTAATCTGGCACCTGATAGGCATCATAGAGGAATCCTCGATGCAGCTGCAGTATTGCAAGGCGTGCAAGAATCGGTGGCCGTGGGGCTGTGTGCTCAATGTTTAGAAGAAGACGGTAAGCCTCCTCAACACGACCCAACTGGTACAAAGCATCTGCTGTGAGAATCTGGATTCCATCGGCACCAGGTTGTAACTCCATTAGGAGAAGAGCAAGAGTGTGCACACCAACAGCAGACCTAAAAGGAAGCACAGGAGACTGAATAAGATAGTAGCGTCCAGTCCTGCTCCTGAAGGTCCAAAGTTCTGCAGAGTTTAGTTACAACCTTAATTAAACAAACCTGAAACAGCTAATTAATTGAGGTCGACTGAATGATCGGTTTTGCTGATAAATCGGCACTGATAACCGAGTGCTGGAACAATGGGTTATCGTTATGGGTATTTCGTTATAGGTAAAATCCACTATCGGTCGACCTATTTTAACTAAGGTCTGCAGGATCTCTAAACTTCTAGTCAGGTAGGTTGAAGATGAACTCTGCAGGAAGGTGGCCCTCCAGGAGCAGGATTGGACACCCCTGAATTAGGGCTGTGCGATTTGGGGGAAAATATCAAATTGCGATTTTTTTGAAAGATATTGCGATTGCGATTTGATTTGCGATTTTAAATTTGCAAAGTCAAGCTTCAGCTCAATATTGCCAATAATGTGCAGCACAGTATGGGTATCATTACCCTGCTGAAAAAAACAATAGAAACTATCACAGAAATTCTTATCGTTTCCATTAAACCCCGCTTTCCGGGTTTTTTTATTTTTTATTTTTAAACGGTGGGTGTTTACGCAGTTGGCTAGAGCAGTGCTGATTGGGGAGAACGGAGGTGCGCTCACTCTATTGGTTAGTAAATCTGCAACTCAAGGCTGGCAGTCATGCATATGCTCTGGAACAGAGTAATATCGCGTCCATATCGCAGGCTTTGCGATTAGGAAATCGCAACGTCTCTCCTTATGTCATGGCTGATAACTGATAAATAATAAAATTATATACTTTTTTTTTCTAAATAAATTAAAAATTGAACACACAGAACCAAAATCAGTGATTTTAAATGTTACAAAGTGAATTTAGGCATGACAGAATTACAATTTACAGTACGAAATTGGATTCATTTTTATGTTTGGTAAAGATTTTCTGCATCCCTAAATAAGACACAAGATACAGCACGACAAATAAGTTTTGCATCAGAAAAAATGCAAATGTACCTCTGTTTGTTGGTGGTGTGAACCTCCTCATTCTCTTGTTGAGCTCTAGGATTTGTCTCAGCTCTTTGCTCTTCGGTCCCCTCAAGCATGACTCTTCCCTGTTCCAGCAACACGGTGCACAGCAACCCACGGGAGTCCCAAGGCATGAGGCACCTAACAGTTACAGCAGCATCCTGCAGCTGTAATTGGCTTGCTGTAATGCAATCTAGAGCAGTAAGGTAGTGTGAGCCAGCCATCATACGCAGGATACCCCTACCACAGAGTGCATGGACACAGCTGGGTGGGTGAGGAGTATTATGCTCAATCACCGCTTGGAAATCCTCTAGAGCGCCTTTATGGTCTTCAGTGAAGAGTCAGGAATACCCTCTGAGCACTTGCACAGTGTTCTGGTAGCTCTGCTGGGCTGGAGCTGCAGCAGCGAGCTGGCTACTTATGGAAAGGGCTTCTCTATGTTCCCCACGCAGGAGGAGGCAGTCTGCCAGACGCACCCGCATTTCCCTGCCTCCTCCGTCCGACTCCAAGTGGCAGAGAGCTCGCAGTTAAGCAATAACGGGATCCAACAACTCCACTCCTTTCGAAGACCTAAGGTCAGGCCTCATAAGAACGGCCTCTCTGAACTCTGAAACGCCCTTCTCAGCCTGTTGACGCAGCTGGATGTGAGCAGCCAACCCTATGCCACTGTCCGAGAAAACGCTCTGGAATTGCTGTCTTGCTGTGGCTGGATGAAGTGCAAAGCCGTCACCTAGATCTTTGCAGACTTCTCTTTCTCGTCCTCCTGCTGAAAAATTAGCAGCTGCTCTGCCCACAAGTAAACCAGCTCTTTTCTCTGGTGCCATTGCATGTTCAGTCTGTGATTCACCTAGTTCTCTTACTTGGATGTCATCTGGTGAAATGGCAAGTAAAAACTCAACAGCTTTAGAGGCATCGATGTCTTCACTTGCCCGTGTAGGACTTGATGCTTTCTCCATCTGCTGCTTACTATGGAGAATGGAATATCTTGGAGACATTTGCTGGTAAAAGGCTTTAATTAATAGTTCCACATGTTGAGTCTGTCTTTCTTTAACCAGTCTAACTGTTTCTGATTTATTTCCATGACATGCCTGCAGATAAAGCTGAGGACCTTTAGGATTTTGTGCGTCAGAGAGCAAACAGGCCAGAGCTCTAGTTAGCTCTAGAATTAACCGTGTGCAACCCTCAGGTTGAGACATTTGTTTTACATTTACATTTAGTCATTTTGCCAACGCTTTTATCCAAAGCGACTTACAATTGGGGAATACATAAAGCGATTCTTCTTAAAGAGGCAAACAGACACAGGAAGTGCTTGAAATATCTCGTTTTATGCATTGTTCAAATAAGTACAAGCTAGAAAAGGGAAGGAATAAGAGAAAGTTTTATTTAAAAAAAATTTTTTTTTTAAGATGAAGTCAAGTAGCGTTTAAAGAGATGAGTTTTCAGCTGTCGCTTGAAAATTGTCAGAGATTCAGCATTCCGGATAGGGGTGGGAAGATCATTCCACCAGCCAGGAACGGTGAACGAGAATGTTCTGGAGAGTGATTTTGAGCCTCTCTGTGATGGTACCACGAGGCGTCGCTCACTAGCGGATCTCAGACTTCTGGAGAGGATGTAGATTCGTAGTAGTGAGTGGAAGTAGGCGGGTGCTGAGCCTGTGGCTGTTCTATATGCAAGCATCAATGTCTTGAACTTGATGCGAGCCTTATTTGTTTATTTCAGACTAAACCACACTTGCCACCTCTGTTAATTTAAGAACTGTACAATGCTGGATGATGTAAAGTGACACATCCTGAAGATATAAACCATTGAACAACCATCTGTCTCCTGTCGCACTTCTTGCTGGAGTTCCGTAGTGGACTAGCATTCCACCTAACTACAGAGAACAGATTCCTTTACACTAGTATTTATTTATTAGATCCTAGTCATTTTTAATTAGTAACACTAGAATATGTTGCTTTTATTACTAGTAACATTTCTTAAACATATTTCCTTTTGGTATAATCTGTAGTCAAGCTAATTTATAGTTCAATTACAAATCTTACTGGTAGAGTAAAATTGTTACCAGTTACTTGTCATTGTTTAGATAGTGACTGGCAGCAAACGAATACTAGTATCAAGTAAATTAGCATTAGTGATTAAATGAACAGATACTAGTCGCTGTTGGAATAAGTACTAGCAGGTTATCTAATAAATATTTATTTTTAAAAAAACTGAAGAAGATACTAGTCCATGTTGGATTATTGTTTGTTAGTAATTGAAAGTAATTTAAAACAAGCACTAGAAAAAAAAGTGTCAGAAACGTCCTCCTGCAGCCACCAATTTAAAACAATTACAATTTTCATGAATAGAGCAGCACAACATTGTATCGTCCAATAATATATGAGATTGTACACACCTCTTAATGATGGTGTACGCACTGTGTGTCTGGGTGCCCCTTACCAAAAAGTAGTATACTTCAAGTTTATTTTAGTAAGTATACTTAAGTAAAGTTCAAGTATATTTTTAAGTATATTTTATGTAGTAAGTATACAAATATCAGTGTACTAGTAGTATACTTGTAAGTGTACTATTTCAATACTCCTTGGGACTAAATTGGCCCACTTTCTAATAGTCCACATTTTATTCCATAATGTTGCATAGTTTTGATACTGTTTTATGTCTGATGGTCGTGTTAGAATACATGTGGAAGCATCTGTTGTTTCGGTTTCTTCTTCACTTGTGTTTTTTGGAAATTCTGTATGTTTAATGTAGGTTTTTTGAGCAGTGGGGTTATCCGAGCCTGCTTGAATGCAGTGGGGAAAGTGCCTGTGAGGAGAGATGTGTTGATGATATGTGTGAGTGTTGGTAAAAGTGTAGGAGATATTGCTTGGAGAAGGTGTGAGGGGATTGGGTCCAGAGGGCATGTTGTAGGATGGCTGGAGAGGAGAAGTTTTGATACTTCTGCCTCAGTGAGGGGACAAAAGGAGAAAATGGGAGTTTTTGCAGTGGGTGTGGTTGGTTTAAAATCCTGTGTGTGGGGGGCTGAGAATTGACTACTGATTGTACTAGTTTTGTCTGTGAAGCTATTTTTCGTAAGGGGCAGTCCACGCACTTTCTGTCGACTTCTGACTTCAACGAGTCAAACCGTTCTGAGATTTACCGCATATTAAACACGATTTAGATGGACCACAGATGAATGTTCCGACTCTTTATTCAAAAACAACTGTCAAAAGTTGCGACTGTCTGGTTGAAGAAAAGCTTAGTCCCGAAAAAGAAGCTATTTCCGAAACTCAATATGCCGACCCCATAAGTGAAAGACGAAACGAAACATAAAAGAAAACACTTTAACATAGAGAAAAGACAACATTTAAGGCGTTAAGGAGCTAATATTATAGGAACAACGACGAATTTATAGGTTTGGCCAGATGCTCGCTTAATCTCTCGTAAAAAAATAGGCTTACTAATAATTATTTATGTCTACGTTATGCAACGCGTCGGTCTTAATTCAAAAATCGTCTTGTAAGAAAAAAAACTTTGTGACATCCAAATTCCAAAAAGTTTGGTTGTAGGCAGGGACGCGGGAAGTAGGGGTGCTGAGGGGGCTGCAGCACCCCCTGTTTTCACATGGTTGCAAATGCAACGCCAAGTTTGTTCATTTAAATTTATTCAGTTTTAGCATTTAATAATTTATTTGTAATGATCTCTGAAATGTAAATTGTAAGTGGGCTATAATAAACCCATGTTTATCTTTATAAACATGATTCATTTTACTTGTGATGTTTTCTATATGGGATGATTAGCCTAATCCTCATGAACACGTGACGCTGGCGCGTGGTATCAGACATGAACTATACAGAATGCGAACAAGATTAACTTTGATACAAGGAGATAATGGCGCAAAAGCGAATTTCAGATTTTTTTGAAATGCCCATCCCAGCAAAAACTTTCCAAAATCGGCATCCAAACAACACCAGCCCCAGCACGAGCACCGAGGTAAGTGAACCATACTGGACAATACTGGGACACTCAAGATTATTAAACAAAATTTAAACTTAAATTTTCCTGTTTGAATGGGTATTTCTGGACTGAAAGGTTTAAAATATCAAAATTAGCAAAGAATATTTGGAGGTGGGGGTTATATTTCACATTTCCCAGAGAACATGGGCTACTGTATGTTTCTTCGAACTGACAACATGCGGCTTAGCAAATAGGTTATGGTTATATACAAGCCTGGAAAAACGAAATAAAAAAAGTGAAACTGCTTTTGATCGTCACTGTGGTTTAAACAGAAGTCAGATGAACCTGGGGGAACCAGATGAAAGGGGAATTTCCTTTGCATAGCTCAGAGGCCACAGCAATTGTTTGCTGACATTCACTAAACTTAATGTCAAAACTTTTCTCTGTCTGCACAGAAAGGAGACTTCCTCTGTCACGCTTTCCATTTTTTTAACTACATGATGCTGTCAAGAGCCATACATATTCCATACATTTTTATTAAGAAAAGTAACAAATATATACTGGTGTGACAAGTGTACACAGTGAGTGTAAAGTAATACTTCAAACATGCCCATGTACAATATGACTGAGAACTTAAAATAACCTTTAGCGTGAAACAAATAAGCAGCTACGTTTTTCCTGAAAACCACTAGATACCTCCTTAAGTTGATGGATGATAAAATTTAAACATTTAAGTTCAAACTGAATTGGTCAACAATTCTTTGAAAATCCAGATTTGTTCAGTATAGTGACAAAAGGCTGATTCATATAACCAAGAACAAGGATTATAAACAGTTATTACAAAGCACCTATGATATGCATAATGACCTGCATTTATTTTACATTATACTTAAATAAAACAATTCACAAAGAAGAATTTTTTAACTATGACTGAGGGTTTCCTGTTAAAAGTTCAGAAGACAAGAGCATCTGCTGTTCAGAGTTAACTGTAAATGATTGTGAAATGCATCTGCAGCTCACACACATGAGGAGATGGAGTCAAGATGAGTGAGCTTTCATGCTTGCTTGCAGTTGTTCTAGCTTCTCTTGCAGTTCCTGGGCACAGCCTGACAGGTTCCTATCGTCAAGACAAGAGGTTAAGGTAGAGCATAAAGTTTTCCCTCTAGAAGAGCAGAACACCACGCAAATATCTTGTCTGAGGCATGACCTGTCCCCTGCAGGACAGACTGCATTTTATAAAGAGAAGCAGACACATTATTGGGGCATAATGTAGACAGAAATACAGCAACAAGACCGTTGCTCAGGCCCTCAATAGAGTTGTGTAAAACGGCATCAAGCCAGGCCTCCAGCGTTGAGATCACCTCCTCTAAACGACCTGCGTTAAGGCCATGCATGTGTCCTACAGTGGAACCAGCATTATTTCCAAAAGCATGGGTGTATAAAGCTGCAGCTCTGCCAGAGTCCCCAGAGAGCAATATTTTGTCGGCCGCTCTGCACAGTTCAGCTGCTCCTTTAAGTATGCCATTCATCTCCCTTCTCTGTAAAGCTATTTACATTTGCATAACATTTCCTCCACAAGAGTCCTCAAAGACATTTGAAAAAATTAAAAAGCATAATCTGTCTCTTGCTTTTATCAATAACACGTGATTAATGTGTTAAATATGAATTGCATAAATAAATGAAACTATGTAGCAAGCTGTTTTAACATTTCTTCCTTTAAACTAACAAGTATCTTTTTTTAAATGTTACTAGTTTAATTTTTTTAAGTAGAGTGGTTAGTATATTTTTCTATTCTACTAGTTACTATTCATTAGGTACTATTACTTATAAGAATAACGACTAGTAGTTAAAATTAGTCAGTCAATCTGTACTAGTAACTAATCATTATGTACTTGTTTCCTAGTATCTATAACAGCATATACTAGTTGTACTAAATTCCTGATTCATTTGTAAGGGTAGTCTCCTCAACGTCTCTCTTATGACAGTGTACAGCACTGGTGCTGGCCAGGACTCCTTCTGCAACACCTGCATCACTGTGGGAAAGTAGATATGGCCTTTAGATACAAAGGTTGAGAAACCCCATGCTCTCGAGTTAATCTCCTGTTTACTGAGGCGAGCATGCACATAGAGTAGGCCTATCAGTGCCAGATTACTGTAAGTTATATTGCAAAAGAAGTATGATGCAGAACCAAATAGTTAATTACAATGTACATATCAATCAGTCAGGCAACAAGATGAGCACTGCAACAATATTATGTTAATATACTGAACGCAGATGGTTTAAGGTACGGGAAATATGAAAGAATTTTCTATATTGATTTTTCACAGGTGTTTCCCCTGTATTTTGACTTTTGCATTATATTGTGTGTTTAGGGGTTCAGGGAAATGTCTGGAAAATTATAGAAAATTAACAGTACCTTTTCAGCTTTCCTACTGATTTTTTTCTTTCAGTGTACAATCGATAAGCCAGTTGCGCTTTTATAAAACGAGACTAAGCGGTATGAAAGAATGAAAGTAGTGCTGGATGAGCGGAGTGATTTGCAGCATTTTAGCAAACATCAGACTGCTGAATGCTGCAACTGACCAATCAGAATCAAATATTCCAGAAAGCTGTGTAATAAGAACTTTTAACTGAAATAATACTATGCAGTTGTATCATTAAGAATTATTTTTTTTATTCGTTTTTAATGTAGTTTTTAAGGAAAATATTAAGGCTACATCATGAGAACTAAAACAAAAATTTCTCCTTTCTTTTTATTCTCATCTACTTAAAATTATATAAAAATTACCTACTTTACTTAATCAGCAAATTTTAATGCCCTTTCAACGTAGTTGTGAGGCTCCTACCATACCAAGGAAGCAACTGTAAGTGTGCGAATTAGAAGTTATTATCTGATCAGACAGTTCTCAGAAGTTCTTAGACTTTGTAATGTAAGCCTGAAAGCTAGCTGATCACAATCAGTTTAACATACGCCTACATGATTGGCAAAAGGATAAGACTAATAGTTGACAAGAAAGACTTGAAACATTCAGAAAAACAATCACAAAATTTAAATGGTTCTAAAACAGAGAATAAACCGAAACTTCATTAAATTCTGTCTTAAAGGGGTCATGAAATGCATTTTTTTTAATTTTATGTTTCCTGAGGTGCACTTGTAATCTTACAATCAGAAACTGTTATAATTTAGATATAAATGGACGTTTTCTACCCTGGATTTAGTTCTCTGATTTGAGCGCTCAGTTGGAAGGGCCGTGTCTGCTTTGAGACTTCAATGTAAATGCCCACTGCTATGATTGACTAACATCTTTGCATATAAAATGAGCATGCAAACCCTCCCGAAAACTTTTACTGCGTTTTGTATTGATTATAGCATTTCATTTAGAACTACTCCGGTTGCAGCAAAGGTTGCAGCACTGCACTGTAGACGAACACAGTCAGGTATACTGAGCACACGATGCAATGATCTCTTGCAATCTCACCAATACTTTCATCATAACTAACACAGTGAAAACACAATGTAAATAAGAGACTCGTTGAGCAGTGTAAACTTTGCCATTGATTATAATGGAAGTTTTGGTGAAAATACAGAAATCACTGATAGATTCAAGCTGATCTTCACTGCTCCAGTCCCAATTTACATACTATCTGTCCTAAATAGTACTCAAAATTAGAATTAGTGTGTCCCAAATCCTAGTATGTTGAAATGAGTATCCCATACCGGATGGTCTGCTATTTCTGGTGAAAATTAAATGTGCAGGGCTGCATCTGAAACCGCATAATTCCCTACTATGTGAAAAACATTAACTGTTATGTGACAAGAGAAGTATGTCCGAATTCACAGTACTCGTAAAAGAGAAGGAAAAATTACCAGTACTACTCCTGGCATATCTAAGGGTTTAGATAAAGGGTTTGCATGATTAATTATATATAACTTTACTGAAAAATATTAAGATTAATTAAAATGCATCATTATGCAAACACATGAGGAGAGTTCTCGGCATGAAAGACCTGTGACTGGCAGATCAATGTGCCTCTTCATTCAATATGGCAATAAATTAAATTAAACGAAATGTGGAGGATGTTAGCTGTGATAAGATGATTGACATGGCAGCTTAAACAATGACAGAATACACGTAACTAAGCTACAAAGCGGTCCATTAAAGACACAATTGCAACAAAGTAGTACGTCCCAAAGCTCGTGCTTCTGCTACACACACAAAAATATGTACTTTTTCTTCACAAAAAGAGTGCATACTTTTAGGGCATAGTATAAGTCGGCAAATTGGGACACAGCAATAGAAAACATTACATATGACGATGACGCATGTTAAGGGATGTGTTGAGGGGAAATTGTGAAATCACGATTCTCCAGATTTCAAATCCGGGTGTTTCAGAAGGGTAGAAAGAAGTCATTTATATTTTAAACTAGAGAGTTAGTTTTGAGTTTTTAAACTTGCAGTATGTTTTTATTGTAGTGTAATCTCTTATAAATGTAAATATCAAGAACATTTTGATTCTCTATTTGAGCCCTACATGACCCCTTTAATGTTTTATATAATTACATTTTGGGTTTCCGTTTGCTATCAGGGGGGCCATGATGCTCTGTAAATCTCCACTGAGGACGTTGTGTGGGTAGCTGGTCACTGGTAAAGTTTTGATAGAGGTTCCATTCCTTTCCTTTAAAGACAAACAAATGGTTATCAAGGTGATGCTTATCACTTAAAATGTTAGAACACATGAAAAAAAATCCTCAACATCATTTCCACCTTGTAATTTAATTGTACATAACATCAGAAACATGTTAAATCAAAAAATTACAAACCATTGCTCTGGGAATGCTGATTACATCATTAGGTTGATCTGCTGAAACAAAGACAAAATTCACTTATCTCGAATATTACAGAATACAGATTTCCTAAATCAATGTGCATTTCCTATTTTAAGAAAGAACTCAAACCACAGAATTAACAGAAACAAAACAATGCTAAGCCGCTTCACTCTGTAATGAGTCAAGGCCCCATTAAAGGTATAGCAAGCTTCATTAATCTAAATCAAGTACATGTAAGTGTATGTGAACCTGGTTGAATCTGAAATTTTGGATGTTTGCCAACATGCCAGATTTTGGCTTGGCGGCAAAGCCATCTCCGTCTGCAGAACCAGATGAGAAGAAGACAGAGAAGACCACCCAATAAGGTCACAATGATCAGTAACACCAGCAACAGCGGGTCAGAATATCCTAAGAAAAGGGACAATATATGTCACACAAAATTTTACCTCTGTATTTCTTACTTCAAAGGTTTGCAAATATAAATATTTCTAATTATACATGTTAGGATGCTGTGATACCTTTTGTTTCAACTGTGGTAGGACTACAAAAAGATTTACAGGACTTTTTCTTGCACTTAGACCTGAAACGAATTACATTAATCAATAGAACATTTATACTTAACATGTACTTTGACCCAAGACACTTTCATGACAAATATCTGCAAAACATAACAATAAATATACAATTGTATTTACAATATATAAAAATTATCACAAGTTTTAAAACAATTCATTATATTCTTTGGTGTGCTGGTACCTGAAATAGTGTTTCATTGCTAATAACGACAGTAGCCCCACACTGCAGAACAAAGATCCAGGGGGCGGGGTTGGATCCACATCTAGGGGGTGGAGATGGTAGGTTTAGGGGGGGAGATGGGTGGGTTTAGGGATCAGGGGGTGGAGATGGATAGGTTTAGGTATATGTAAGGTGGGAGGAGTTGGATCTGGATCCAACCTCGCCCCCTGGATCTTGTGTTCTGCAGTGAGGACCATCTCAATAACGCTGGCAAACATTATTACAAATGCAGGAGATTCTGATGTGGATGCTAAACCTTATGCAAAGGAAAACCACAACCCATTAACCTAAATGCTAAAGACTTGAATAATGAAAAAATTATTATTCTCCACAAATAGAGTAATTTACCAAAATTCCATCAAGATTCAAAAGATGTACAGAAAAAAAGTGAATATTAGACTCCATACTCAACACAGCTTTGGCACTGTCCACCATCCGAGAAATTGCCAATCCCACAAACTACTGTTGTGGTTTTAATAGTCGTTTTAATAGTCGTTTGTTGGGTACAATTCTCTTTACAGTTCAAACCTGAGTAACACAAAAGGAAAAAGAAACTATTCAGTTACAGTTTCCTAGCCACAAGGTGTTTAGGATATTTAATTTTTAGTTTTTTTATTTACAACAGAAAGTATCACTTGTATCCTTTGGCCATACATTTAACTTCCTTTAATGGTACTTACCATTAATGGGACAGGGTTTACAGTCACCATTATTCTTGTAAAACCCAGCTTTACAAACGCAGACTCTGTCCTGTGTTGGTGTACAGGTTTTGGTGATATCCTCTACTTCATGAGCTGTAAAACCAGGAGTCTTATATTTGGATGAAAGCCCACCTTTCAACAGTTTTATAAATTACAAATATCTAAATTCCACATGCATTCATTCGATTATTTCAATAAATGCATTCTGGTATTTTACTTACCATCCCAATCACATGGCGTACATCTTAAACAATATTTTAGATTATTTGGTAAGGCAGTGTAAGAATTGTTCCCACACATCACACAGTTATGTTGTAATTTGTAATATCCTGGAGGAAAGGTCAAAATAATAAGATAAAACACTTGAATTTTGGTTAATTTCTTTTCAGCAAATATATTATATTTATTCCACAAAGGTCCATCCATAATGGGTGTTTGTCATGTGGTTTTACTATTGTCTTTATTTTAGTTAGTGGGAGGCATGTCTGTTTACCTGCTGAACAACTTCCATTTTTCAAGGGTGGAATTTTACTTTGGCATTGGCATTGGGAAGCTATAAATAGTATACATACCTGAAATAAAAACAATTAACTGCAATCAAATAAATGTCAATGTCTTCTGAAAATATGAAATACCATCATATTTAAATACCTAAATACTCCACTTAAAAAACGGAAATAGTTGTTTATTAAATAGTTGTTTGTTTATTAAAAAGACCCCCAAATATCAAATTCCCTTGTACATTTTAGATACTTACTGAGAAATATTTTAAATGTGATAATATACAGAAAGGACAATGCTTCAAATACACACACATTGGTATCAACATTGTTTCTTCTAAAATAAATGTTGACAGGCAATTGTCGACATACACTAAAAGTACAGAGCTGTCAAATTGACGTTTAGAAATAGACAATTTGATGAGAAATATTTAAGTTTATACTACAATATCTGACTTGCTTTGGTATTTTAGCAAAGTTGAGAACTGTTTAAGACATTGTCGAGATTAATTGAGATTAATGTCATAATTTTCAGTAACTTCATCTCAGTAATAATAAAGTAATATTTCTACACAAGTTTTTACACATTTTCTGTGACAATGTCTACAAACGGTCAGTTTGAAAACCCCTTACATTTCTGCAGCACAATCTTAGGAAAGCTCTTGATATAAACACTTGGTCCTGATGGGATATACTTTGAAAAATGATTCTATTTAGACATTACTACCATAATGAAATATATAGGATATCCCACTTAAACTTACACATCTGAAAAATAATTATCCAATATTTAAAAAAATATTTAGCCAATAAACATAAAATATAATATATGCAGGAGTCTGTTAAACTGAAGGACAGGCAATCCAAGTTCTTGTCACATTTGATGATTAAAGTGTATAGAAATATGCTGTACAATGAACAATTACTAGAGATAAACACCACCATTTCAAGCTAGAAGCAAGAATACAGAAAGGACCTTTTAAAGTTAAAGTTTGACAAATTTATTTCAAATATTTTTAATATTTATTCTTATATTTATATCTAAAGAACTAATACATTTATAATTTTTTTTTAGCTCCTTGTATCCCACCCACACTTTTGAATCCATGCTGTTTTGTATTGAGGCCTTAAACCCTTAAAGACCTTTTTATTATTTATGGATTTTAAGCTTGTCATCGTACTCATTTTATTAAATAAATAAAACAGACCTTTACCAAAGATAATTTGTTGTTTATTAAATATAGTATAATAAAATATATATTTTGCCCACATATCACAAAGTATATAATATAACAGATAGCAATGATCTATTTAACCAGACGTCTGCAAAGCTTAATTAAACGCAAATGTTGCTATTGTTGTTGAGGTTAACCAAACGTGTCACAACAGTATGTAGCCATTTGGCATTTTAAGACTGGTAATTGTAACAGGATGGTGGTTATTGAAAAAGTACTTATCAACAATCTATAATCAGAAATGGAAAAAATACATAAATAAATAAAAATAACAGTTGAAACTGAGGGCTTTCCAATTTTGTAACGAGGTACAAACATTTATAATAAGATAGCAATTATAGCTCAACCTGTCCAAGGAAAGGTAACAACAACAATGCTAGTAAAAATTAAATACGTACCAAATCCAAACACAGTGTTGACACAGTCATGATGAGATGTTGTTCAGTTTTAGCTCAAGAGTCATGAATGAGGAGCAATAGTATGATTTGTATTCATAGACTTACAAGTTGATGATAACATAAAATACTCCAACTCTGCTTCATGTCATCATTTATGGCATCCAACTTCTGCTTCACTCTGACAGAGTATCTGTTTAGACAGGAAGGTGAGTAACCAACCCAGAAAGCCTTAAAGTAACCTACAAGATGTGAGAAAGCGTGACAGATGTGAAACATGAAAACACGTCAGACTAATAACCTCAGCATAAAGCTGGACCTCACATCGTTCATAAGGTCTTCCATTTGGTTAATAAACTTCTGCTCATATGAATTAAACAAATTTCATCACCAACCTATATCATACATATAGCCTACATTACATAACATAAAAAATATGACACTATGACTAACCAAATCAAATGAAAGTCTTCATTTTTCCTTGGTAAGTTATTTTTACTTTGAAGCAGAATTTTGATTAAAAATATGCAACTAAGAAAACGTCACGTTACAACTAACGAGTCAAGACGGCTTGGGCTGTTTCTGAGACAGCTAAATTGTGTGATATTGCTTAAATACAGCAGAGTTGAACAACACATGTTAGGCACAATATTGACAGTTATGTTGTCTGTTTTCGGGCCGGATATAAAAGTCCAAGGCAAGCTAAACGACAACAGAACCATTTTCGTGTCAGCAAGCGACGTTTCGTTCTTGAACCAGTGTTTGAATAAATGATTCCGTGAGTGACTCACTCACAAATACGGTCACTTATCGCCACCTACTGGGTATAACTATATAAATTGAGGAAAGAAAAAAAAAACATCATCACTAATAATAACACAGCCAGACTGCAAGGCGCAACAAACACCAGTCTATGGTCACGGACGAGCGGACTCTGAGTGACACAAACAAACGTCCGACTCCGAAAAGCCCTGCGGAAACTCCGCCCAGCCAATCAGATTCGAGAACTGGAGCTAATTGTTGTAAACTGTGTAAATGCTTTTATTCAGGTCTAAATAAGGTATAAATAGATCTTAAAGTTAAATTCAGGCTACCACTTTTTTTACAGTGTGATTAAGGGACTCCACTATACGCAGATAACAAATTTAGGTTATAAAAACGTTGTGGGAACATTTTCACCCAAAATAAAACGTTATTTGAACATGTATTTTTAATATTTTAAGAACGTTTTCTCTTCAACATTATCAGAACGTTCATTAAGTGCAAATAACATCACGAGGGCATTTTGAGGATGTTAAGAACATGTTCTCTCAACGTTATGAGAACATATATCAAATATTAATAATAAGAACGTTCCATAAATATTACTTTAAGAACGTTTTGTTCTAACATTTATATAACTTTTAAAAAACATTAGAAAAAGTTGTGAGAAGATTCCCTGTTAGCTGATGAACGTTGATGTGTATGAATCACCCCTTGTGGGTTTGAACCTATGATGTGCAGATTACTAGTCCAGCACTGAACTACCACCAACACACCAAACCTGTAGGCGTGACTTGATTTCAGTGATGATTTCATTTGATGGTCAATTTGTCTGTTTTGGGTTTGTAAAACCTTTAAAGGTTCATGTGATGTTGCTAAAAAGAACATTATGTTGTGTATTTAGTGTAATGCAATGTGTTTATGCGGTTTAAGGTTCAACAAACACATTATTTTTCACATAATGTACATTATTGTTTCTCCTCTATGCCCCGCCTTTCTGAAACGCGTCGATTTTTACAAAGCTCATCGGTCTGAAAAGCGAGGTGTGCTCTGATTGTTACGCCCCTTACCATATTGTGATGCCCTGTCCCAGCGCGATGAGACAACATCAATAAAACCCATTACAAACCAGGCATTTGTTGCATCCAGTGGGGACCTAATTACTAATTATAATGACTTATATAATGATACTGTCTTTTTACGCGTTGCGTTGCGTAAACTTAAAACCATGTCTGCATTTGTGATTGGAGAAACGACAAACAACAAGCGCTATACTACACTGCTCAAAACTCATGTTTGAATCGTCAGTGGCAAATTCTTTAAATATAAAAAACGTACTTACAGACTGTGAGTCAGAAGCGCCAGACTGTCCATGCAAATTTGGAACTGCCCCACTTTATTTGTGCACAGCCGGCATTGTAGTCTACTCTCCCAGGTTCAGGAAACAGTCCTCCATAAAATGCACTGCACACATCTGAATATTTGGGTTGAACTGTTCTGGAACAGTGTTGTAAATACAACTTAACCACTGATTTGTAGTCGTGTCCTCTTTTGGAAAACCAAACAAAGTATAATCATCCTCTTTTGGAAGGCCAAACAAAGCAGTTTCGCTTTCACAACAAAACACACAGCGTCTCCACGACATGGCGGCAACAAAAATACTACAGCGAGAATAAAAGTTACGCCTTCTTTCTTTGAGTGAAAATTTGGGCGGCGTTATGCAAATCTTCCCACACAGTGACGTAGACATGTGGGGGCGTGTTAGAACGAGGCGTTTTAGGGGGGCGTGGACGAGTCTTAACTTTTATAAAGAATATCTCTTTGGGTTTGAGACTTTAGGCTTTGCAACTTTAGGGATCTTATCTATGCACAAACAGCTTGTAACACCAAAGAGAAAGGAAAATTTGAAATTGCATCATATGACCCCTTTAAACTTTTCTAAGATTTTAACAGTATTTTACTCAAACCAACATCAAAGTTTGTCTCAACAAACTTTACTCTTTTTTTTTCAGCTTATGCACTGTATTTGTTTGAATGGTAATTTGACCTTTATAACAATAGTTATTACACATTCGATTCTTGTGCTTTACACAGTAGTGAATTTGTTAGTGTGGAAACAGAGATACTGTCATTATTCATGGTGTGGACAAAGATTGATCAACCCTGCATAAATTACCATATTATTTAAATTTACTATAACAACTAATGAGTCCACCAAACTAGCTATTACAACATTTAATACAATTAATATGGGTTAACTTGCCAGAAGCCACCATATCCATAAAATGTTTGAATTAAAATGCATTTAAATTAGTGCTGTCAAACAATTAATTGCGATTAATCTCATCCAAAATAGTTTTTTTTGTTTACATAATATATGCGTGTGTACTGTGTATATTTATTATGTATATATAAATACACACACATGCATGTATATATTTAAGAAAAATATGTTGTTTATATATAAAATATTTATATTTATATATAATATAAATTATATATATATGTATATATATATATATATTTTAATATATACAGGTGCATCTCAGTAAATTAGAATGTCGTGGAAAAGTTCATTTATTTCAGTA
>NW_015651146.1:631228-645648 GCF_001515625.1 Sinocyclocheilus rhinocerous
TAACAAATATACACAGTAAATATAATATAATATAATATAATATATAAAACATATAATATAATATAAACAAAAAAACTATAAACTTTTATTTTGGATATGATTAATCGTTTGACAGCACTGATTTAAATAAAAAAAATATGGTTTTATATTTTAACTGTTAGTATAATAAATCTGGTTATTATATTAAATGTTGCATGGGAAAGCCTCAATTATGTGTGTTCTCTCAAAAGCCTCTCTTCTGTTATTAATGGAACTGTAAATACAGTAAATCTGGTTACTATATTATATTTTGCATGGGAAAGTCTCAGTTGTGTTCTCTCAAATGCCTTTTTTCTGTTACAAATGGAAGCACAGTGCACAACCAATGACTTAAGCCTAAAAGCAATGATCCCGTATCTGTGTGAGACAAAAAAAAAGCCTCATATATCCCAGCTAAAATGAGAGATTTTGGTGTACAGCACCCAGAAGTGAACAGGCTGACCCGGAAGCTGTGCTGTCTGGAGGCTCATAGAGAACATCCAGCCTCTTCTCTGCTTTATTAAAGCCTCTCCTGCGAGAAAAAAACCCCCAAAAACCACACTCTGACATCGATATAAAAGGTTTGTGCGCTCATGGCGTCTTTTTCCTTTTTCCCCACACTGAGCTATCGTGCACATTACTGCATTGTACGACAGATAACTGTTCGACGGGCGCGATTTATCGCCTTTGATCTACCACAGGTTGCACAAAGCGAAATATACGATTATAAATGACAATATTTGAATTCATTGTGCATGCATGTACTAATGGGTTCAATGTGCATTCGCTATAACACTGTTACAAAGCGATCGGGGCGGCGGATGTTGTATAATAACACAGCCGTGCGCAACATTTCGCTAATTGTTAGACTTTTTTGCACGGCATGATTGTCGGAAGTGTCAGGTTTTTTTCAAGGGGGCCGGGCAATTCAAAGGTGCTATTCTTCATAAACAAGCACACACACACACACACATATAACCACAAACATCTCGTTGCTCGATCGGGCTTTCCCTGAAAAAACATGAGTTGAGTGTGAATTTTTGGGCTCTGCAGAATATGGCGTCCTTATGAAAATATAACAGGCTGCCATTTTTGTTTTTTTCTTTTGTCTGAAATGTTTTTGGTGAAACTGTGGAGGAATGAATCGGAGGCTCTGGGTGATCAAGTAGAGATGAGAGATAACAGGGTTGTGCAGCTGCTGTATGGGGAAATCACAAAAGTTTTGTGACTGTTGTTTTCCTCTAAAGAGGCGTCAGAATTTTTGTACTTTAGATCCTACGGATCCGCTTTTTGTTTAAAGAGGCATTTGAGTTCTGTTGAATTCGGTCCCTTTTATAGTGATTACGTGCTTTCAAATTTTAATGAAATGTCTTAAATACTGAAATTTACTAACTTCAAACTTGAGTCACATGGCAAAAATTACAATTCGTGGCACTTGATCTGATGACTCAAGTCATTTGTAACAAACAAACGAGCAAAACACCATGGCAACCACCAGGGTCAGAAATTGGGCGAAATATAATATAAATGTTGAATGTATAGCAAATGTTATTTTATTTCATTTGGTAGATAATTGTTTCAATTGAGAATTGATATAAATTCCTTGGAACAAATATTGCCCCCTAAGAAAAAAAGTTCATTTGAGACATTAAGCAAAGTTTCTGACAAAATGTCTTTGTTACTACAGTTATTGTTAACTTGGTATTAACAACCAAAAAGATTAATGACAACAAGAAAGCTTTTCACATCAAAAATCAATTCAATTTATTTATAGTAAATTTATGTACAAGAACCAAGTTGCTCATCTAAAGCAGTGCACAGCATTTTCTAAAAACTTTAATTCAAGCAACAGTACAGACCAAAATAGAACTTGTGTTATAATTTACTCACCCTCATGCTGATCCAAACCTGTATGTCTTTCTTTCTTCTGTGGACCACAAAAGGCCTGAGTCACCATTCATTTTCTTTATATGGAAAAATCGAAATGGGGAACAGAATGACAGACATGCAAGTTTGGAATGACTTGACGATGACACGATAATTGTTATTTTGGACTACACAAACTAAATTATGATATGTCAGTTAAAATGACTCATCTATTGTGAGAACTGCTGAAACAAGCACTGATATTTGTGTGGCATATTGCTCTATTACAGTTTCAATAAATTATTATAGATGTGTGATTGAAAACAAGAAGTAAAATGTACTTTATATTATAGATATTGCATTACACTAGTCTGTAGTCTGAAATTCCTAAAAGGTACAAAAGATGTACTAAAATAAACATGATTAATTGACATGATATTAGTAAGAAATTGACTTAATTCATAACTAGACTCAATTTGGCTTATGAACACTAAGATTTAGGTGAGAAATATGTTTATAACTAAATCCTTTTAGGCCTGTGTGTGCTTTTAATCTGCTTTATATTATATTCTGATTTGACCCTTATTCTGTTTTATTAGAAGGATGGCAGAGCCTCGTTTCAATAATCCATATTTCTGGCCACCACCTCCCTCTATGCCTGGTCAAGTGAGTATTGTGTTTTATAAAGAGTTGATTGACATGCTTCAGTATATTTGTAATGGTTAATTTCACATATGAACAGTTTTATAGTGACTATTTATGACTGTTTCACTTTAAATTAATTCACCAAAAAACCAAACAACATAGTATTTATTAATATATGAAAAATTCCTGCAGCAGACTTTACTGCAGACATACTGTAACCATTGAGTACAGAGCGAAATCATGTGGCATTTAACGATCGTTTGAACGCAAGAAAGCATGACAGTATGCATGTTTGCAAATCTGTGCATGCCAATGTGGTTTGCCAAAGCGAGCACAGAAACCATGATATGAGTTTCCCCCACATATTTCCCCCCTTTTTGTTGCTCAGTTTGGTTTATTGTCTCACGTCACATTATGTCCTTGTCCCCTGTCAAACCTAACCAATGACTTTTACAGCTGGATAACCTGGTTCTTATCGACAAGATCAAAGAGCAACTGATGGCAGAAAAAATTAGATCTCCGCATTTGCCGCCCACCACGGTTTCCTCTCAGCAGACTCTGCTGGTGGCCTCTCTGCCTTCAGATGGTGGGCAACATGTGATGTCTATCCCCAAGCTGCAGCAGGTGCCGGGTCTTCAGTCCCACAACTCCTCTCAGCCTGACATCGCCCTGCACGCCCGCCCAGCATCCAGCACCATCACAGGTACCGATAGCCCTTCCATGTGTTATCATGACGGAGTTCACATGTTATGCTTCCATTATGCACTGTACATTTTGGTATTACATGTACTAATGTATTATGTGGGAGAAATGCCCATATAAGGAATTCCGCCCTTTATGACGTCATGAAGGGCCATACTGGAAAAAACGTTCTGAAAGTTATACGAACCCTGAAGGAGTGTATTTGGCACAGAAATACTCCGTCATATGTCCAACTCGGTTTTTTTAGACTTTGGCCATGTTTAGCATGAGAATCCAACTCTTTAGCAGTGTAAATAAGTCATAATTCATGAAATGGCATTAGACCTACCCTTTAAAATAAAGTGTGACCAAAACTTTAATAATTATTTTCAATGATTTGCATGTTTTCAATTTCTGAACTTTATGTTACAGTGTCCTTGTTCGAGTGTAATCATATATTTAAGTGCTGAGTAATATTAATTAACATCATGTACTTACTATAGCATTAGGGGTAGGAACAGGGTTTGGTTTAGGGTTATTGCATGTAATTATGCATAATTTACCGTTATTACTATAGTAAATACATGTAAAGTGTAACAAGGACACTGTGAAATAAATTGTTACCTATAATTGTCCCAAAATCATAATCATGAAGAAAGTCTCATTAAAAAATGGAAACTCTTGTAAAGAAAATCTTAATACATATTGTGGTTTAATTTATCATGCATAATATCCTGTTAAAACATATGAAACAAATTACATTTTTATCAATATATTATTATTATTAATAATAATGTATTTATTTATTTATGAAAAAGGCAAATATTTGAACAAAACTGCTTAATATTATTAGTTTTTACTTGATGTGGTTACACCACATGGTATTTTTCTGTTCATTCAATGTAACTTTTCAAAACCATATGAAACCAACATAACAGTAAGGTGTTCAAGGCTTTACTCAAGTTAAAACACTTTCATCATCCTTATGAATGTATGCTGGTTTACCTAAAGGCTGCGTCACACCAGTTTTTGTTCTGTGCTGATCACAATTGAATCCTTTCATTATAACATACAGAGTGTATACACAACGATGTTGGAATGACATCCGCATATTTATGCTTGATTCGCTCTCGAAGTAGTAGTGATTTACATAGTGATAACCATAGCAATAGATGGGACAAAATATGTGAAAATTCAATATCTGAGCGAGAGCAGAGCCAATTCATAAAAAAAAACAAAAAAACAATGTATATTTAAAAGCGCACATCCAGTTTTGTATGAGTGAAGGAAATCCGCTTGAGAGTGGAGAGATTCTTGCTCACGCATTACATGGATCGCATAACATTATGCACTTTCGACATTTGTCATTAAGATCACGCTATAGAAACCGCTTAAAATTAAGTATAAAGAAGAGAAGAAAGCGGCCCTAGGCAGCTGCCTACACAGGATCCGCCACTGCCAGATGCAGTTAGAAATTTACTAAAAACAAGCCTATCGCAAGATATCTGGTAGGGGGGGGTACCTGGGGTGGCCAGCCAGATTTCAGGGGGGCCGGTGCCACCCCTGGCCACCACGTAGACACGCTCCTGTTAATAAGAACAGTATTCTTCCACCAAACAATGTAGTTCCTCAGAATCAGTTGTGATTGCAACAAAGTGGTTGCCAAGCAACACGCAAACGTAAACAAAAGTGTATGTTTGTAGAGTAATTTACAACAGCTTCGAACGTGGCTCAGCCAATCAGAATCAAGAACCGGAACTATCCGTTTCATAACATGTATTTTAAAATACATGCTTGCTTTTATTCTTGCATAATTTCAGAGCTGAATATAGATGACAAGTCTGCAGTGAAGGCAAAGGGATTATGGGAAGACTGGCATATGCGACAAGCGGTGGACCAAGCCTCCAGAGCGAACCATCGCTCAGGTGAAAGACATGCATGTATAAACAGAAGAGATATTACGTTTCCATGTGCCATAGACAAGTTGTAAAAACCTTCTTTTTTGATTTTCAAAAACAGGTTTCATGCTGTCATCCCGCACAGAAAGCCACAACACCTCTCAAGCTATAACTCCCACAACCCCGACATCAAGCAGCCAGAACCGTTTGGGTGGCGCACCTTCCTTAAACACGATTTCTGGCCTGGCCAGCGGTCCTGGCATGGAGCATGTGAAAAGTGGAGGTCTGGTGGGGATGCTGGGACCACAGCCCAAAGCTCCACGAGGCCGCAAGAAGATTAAAGCAGAGAATAATACCGGCCCTTTGCTGGTGGTTCCCTATCCGCTTCTGGCCTCAGGCCCTGACCAGGCAGTTACCATCGCCAAAGAGGGAAAAACATACAGGTTTAACACTTGTAGTAATGAATCATAGAATTTATGACCTGTATTGCATCTTGTATTACACACAGAATTTAATTTCATTAACCAACTATTGCATTTTTGCGATTCTTACAGGTGTAAATTGTGTCCCCTTACTTTCTTAAACAAGTCAGAGATGCAGATTCATTCCAAGTCCCACACGGAGGCCAAACCCCACAAGTGCCCTCACTGTTCAAAGTCGTTCACCAACGCCTCGTACCTAGCACAGCACTTACGTATTCACTTAGGCATTAAGCCCTACCACTGCTCCTATTGTGAGAACTCCTTTCGTCAGTTATCACATCTCCAGCAGCACACCAGGTCAGCAGAACTCACAGCAAAGCCTTTAGTGCATGTGCAAAACTGTAAAACTAGTTTAGAGTTCGGTAGAATGTTAATATATATGTATTTGTTTTCAAGGATTCATACTGGTGACAGACCATATAAATGTGCCCAACCAGGATGCGAAAAGGCATTCACACAACTCTCAAACCTACAGGTGACAAAACATCAAAATAACAAGAGCAAAAGGAAAATTATGTTGTAAAAATGAGTTAAAAAAATAGAATTTTCTATATCTAATTTTTTATATATTTAAATTCTCTTTATAATTATTATAAATTAAAACTTTGTTATATAATTGCATTTGTTATATACTTTTGTTATAATTGTGATAAATATATGACAGTTAAAAATATATACGCACAATGCATTCAAAAGCCTGGGTTCAGTAAGATTTTTTGGCAACAAAAATGACCACTTCAGCAGGGGCACATATCAAAAGTGACAGTAAATACAAAAATAGAAATATATATGTAATAAATGTTCTTTTGAACTTTCTGTTCATCAGAGAATAAAATGTATCATGGTTTTAAGCAATTTTCAGTGTTTCTTGAGCACCAAATCAGCATATTGAAATGATTTCTGAAGGATTTTGTGACACTGAAGACTGGAGTAATGGAGCATAAAAGTGTATAAAAAAATCTTACCGACTCTAAACTTATGAACAGTAATGTGTTTTATATATATATATATATATATGTGTGTGTGTGTACCGTATTTTATATTGCATGACACTTGAGTCTTAATAGGTGTTAAACTTTCTTCCTCATTTCTTTTCCTGTTCAGTCTCACCAGAGACAACATAACAAAGACAAGCCATACAAGTGTCCGAACTGCTACCGCGCATACACAGACTCAGCCTCCTTACAGATCCATCTCTCTGCACATGCTATTAAGAACGCTAAATCGTACTGTTGCAGCATGTGTGGTCGTGCATACACCTCAGTGAGTATCAGTTCACATTAACCTAAGGGAAAATATGGGACCCTCCTCTTTTGTCATATTATAACACCATCTTCTGCTTTTTTTTTTTTTTTCAGGAGACCTACCTTATGAAGCACATGTCCAAACACACCGTGGTGGAGCATCTGGTCAGCCACCATTCCCCACAGAGAACAGAATCTCCCAGCATCCCCATACGCATTTCACTTATTTGAGCTTCCCCCCTCATGTTCCTCTTCCATTAAAAGGTATTTTGTTCACTGCGATGGTTCCGTTGAAAAAAAAAAAGAAGAACACGATAAGTGTTAAGAGACCTCGGAGGACATTTGAGTCTGATATTGTCTTTGTCCCTTTAGCTCTTAGTGATATTAAACCTACAGGCCACAGACTCAACAACTGCTGTCTGAACTGAATGGTTCAATTCAACTCCAGACACCAGTCTTAAAGGATTTTAATTGATTATTCCAAAAACAGAATGTCACAGTAGTGATCATTTTAACAATTTTGTTTCAAAGGTGTGTAAGGGAGACTTCCAAAGATACTCTTTAAGCACTTTTTCAGCCTCGTGGTTTTGGCTCAAAGTAGAATGAATCTTTTCAGAATGGGAGCAGCTTCTCGCTTTGGGCAGCTATGAGAGTTTAAACTTCGTTTTAGAAAGTCAGACGGATTTTGTTGGTTTCCGTCTTTACTTCTCCTCCTTGTCATTTGTTTTAACAGGATATTGTGTATTATTTTGCTGTGGATATGACACTTCTATCACTTTAAGCTTCTATTATCCTTTTACATGGGGTATTAGGTCAGGGTGAGAAATGAAAAGTGTAAAGTCAATTTTGTGAATTTTATAAGCATGGTCATTGCCCTAGTATTTTTATACAGGTAACGGTGAAGGAATTCCAAGAAATCCCCTGCTAACATAAAAGAGTGTAAATAAGATGTGACACTCTCTAAAATAATGACTTGTGTTATTTGCATCATAGATGTTTTACTTGTTTCAGTTCTGTGACAAGGCCTTTTTTGTGTGCAATGCAAATTCCATCCCTTCCAATCACAGTATTTTAAGGAAAAAAGTGTCCTTTTTGTCATTTTTTTAAATTAAATGGCATAATTGCATGATGACAATGTCCATTAAATGGATTTTGGTTATGATGTGACAGAAGAAGTGTCACACAGGTTCAGTGTTGTTAACTAAATCAGACATTTACGGTGTAGCGTGACCTCTGAAGCAATGCAAAAGCACCTTGAGACATTAATTTACACCGATGGAAAGTGTTCATGAGTTTTTTTTTTTTAGATTATGATATAATCTAATAGCAGTGGCCTATTTTGAAATGTTTTTATTTGTCAAATTAGAATTTTGTATACCAAAATATCAGTAATCATGTTTTAAGAAAATCAAGTCAAAAAAAAAAAAGCACATTTTGAATGTAGTCGTGTTCATTTCCACCGTTGCGTTTCGGTTACATAAGTTCATCCAAAAACTAATAACTATGTAAATCTGGTATGTTAAACTGATTTTTTTTTTAATATACAGTATATATTTGCTCTGACAAGCAAACCAGCATACAAGCTGATAAAACATTTTTAACAGTAGTGGGCAGCAGTATAAAATGCTCTTACTGAGTTAAAGCACACATGGTCTTATTGAATTATTCTAGCCAAATTTGATCATATGTGATCAAACTTACCGTATGTAATTTCACAAGCCACAACACTGCAGCTCTACAACATTCATTTATTTTTGTGGTCATTTATACCAGTCATTTGTTAAGCTTATTGTTTTTTTTTAAATTCCTGTATATTTAGGAAACTTTTTTGTTTGCAAAGGACCAAGCTGTTGCTCTCAAATACCCCAAAATATATATAATAGACATTATATATACAGTTTAGCTGATTTGTTACACAGTAATGGTTTACTGGGCAAACAGAAATTTTCTTTCATATTTGGGAATGGCACAATTTTAGATAAACAGCAATTTGATGAGGATCTACTTCTTGGTGCTTTTTATAAAACCTCATCTTATTGCCAGGAATAGATTATTACATTACAGTATAATCCTGGCTTGTTCAGCCTCAAATCCACTTAAAATCAGTAAGACGTGTACATTTACTATAAAATATACCCTGTATTCATTGATAGTGCAAACTGCAAGGTTTAGATACTGTACTTTGTTCATTTTTGTATGTTTAGTATTTTTCAACTTATTAATATTTGTTTTTCTGCAAGTACTGATCATTGTTTTTATAGGCATCCTTGTCATTTTTATGTGTACGCCTTAATTTTCTCATCGCTGAAAGACCAGTTTCTTTCTCTTTCTCCCTTCCATGTCGATGTTTTTCAGTATTTGGTTTTCTTAAGCCTTTTTTCCGCATGGAACACAGTAACCGTTATTACCTGTTAACATGTATTACGTAAGACATTGTTATGTTTGTTCTGAAATAATTAAAATTTTCCTTCGTCTTGCATTGTGGTTCCATATGAAGATTTTGTTTAATATGCACAGACAAGACTGATAGGTGAATTAAGAAAATATCAATGTCAAGAACACTTTGTATCTCTATCTTGTTTATTAAATTCAGACTGTTATACCTGAGCCTTTGTATTTTTTTTTAAATGCACTGGAGTCAGAAGAGTGAATACTGTAAACACTGGGCACACCGCATTTGATATGGACACAATATTGATATTAATAGTTGCTTTCAAAGTTTGCAAGTAACAGATTCATTTCCACTGCATCAGACTGAAGCTTGAATCCTTCTGTCTTTAGATCTAAGTCCTTACTTTGATGGCAATTGCAAATTATGTTTTTAGGGACTCTTTGTGTTAACTACTTCCAAAGCATTTAATAATCTACATTTGATATGGACACAATATTGATACAATTCTGCAGAGTTGCTTTCAAAGTTTGCAAGTAACAGATTCATTTCCACTGCATCAGACTGAAGCTTGAATCCTTCTGTCTTTAGATCTAAGTCCTTACTTTGATGGCAATTGCAAATTATGTTTTTAGGGACTCTTTGTGTTAACTACTTCCAAAGCATTTAATAATCTTAGCTAATGTTAATTTCAACATTTACTGAACCATTATTAAAATCTGTTAATATAATTTAATTGACCTGAGCTAACGTTAACTAACAATAATACATTAATACATACTGACACAAATGTAGTGCCCTTTATTAATGTTATTTAATGCATTAATTAAAGTTTGCTGAGAGTTTATTGTAAAGTGTTACCCAAAACTCAATATTACATTTTATTCATTTGGTTAGTAAAATTATGCATGAAAATATCTGTATTTAGGTAATGTCATCACCTAAACACCTATTTTGGGATATTTTTGTTAGTATGCATTAAGTAATTCAAATTGACCGAAGCAATCAAACAGGCATCTTGAAAATAAGTTTATTAAGAAAATACATGCTTTGTGTAGCGTGTACACTGATGTCTTCCGCAGTTTAAATGACATGAGCCCTATGTTAATATTTTGTGAAAGTTGCATCCTAATATCGAATAGCAGCAGGACACAATGTACAATGCTCTCATAATGTACAGGCACAACTACAGGATCTTGATCCTTTTGCCACAGTTCAAAACAGAGGCTCCTCACTGCAGAGCCAACGGGTGGAGCTTGACATCAGCTCCTCCTCTCTGGACACAATGGGCGGAGCTTGACAGTCTAGCCACACCCTACCCCTAGACAGAAATAAGTCAAGCTCCACCCATTAGGTCTACAGATGTGGAGCTGGATGTCATTTGGCTCTGCAATAAGCACCACTTGGTTCAAAGTGATACAACAGTTCTCTGTCAGATGACTTTGCTCCCAGATCACAGGTCATTCAATCTCTGAGGACTATGTACAAAACACAAAGGGAGTGCAAAAATTTTTTTTTTTTAAATCTATAAAACTCCCATTTCACCCCATTCCATAAGTAAACAACAATCCAGTAAGGCTGATAATGCTACCATGTCTGTTTTCTTGTCAGTAGCCAAATCTTGTTTTCAGTGGAATTTAATACCAGCAGACCAAACTTTTTCCATGATAAATTATTCATCACAACTACATTGCTTACATTAGTACTTAAAAGCATATACTACACATAAGTAAGGTCTAAATAAATATTTTGACATTTCATGGCTGTGGTTTCTTCCCTCTCAATGGAAAAAAATATATAGTGAATGTGTGAAATACAATCATACTAAATAATCTAAAAAAAAAAAAAAATCTGGGCAACGACACAGATGAACTATCCACTGAAAAGATTATATACAGCCAGCAAGCTTTTATAGCATTTGTCTTTACAAAGTGAATTAAACTCTGTCTCACTAATGTACACTACCATTCAAAAGGTTGGTAAGATAATTTTAATACTTTTTTTAAAAGTCTCTTAAGGCCAATTTACACTGCACCGACAGATGCAGACAACCGACCTTGTTATGTATGCCATTTCAAGACCCAACAAACGCCAATTCAACATGTTCAAACCGAGGAAAACAAGCGCAGACAGAGGGCAACAGATGCTGACGGGGTAACACACTGATCTGACAAAACCCGATGAACACGGCTGCTGCTGTATGTTACTGTTACTTTTTATCAATTTAATGCATCCTTGCTGAATAAAAGTATTAATAGGGTAACACACTGATCTGACAAAACCCGATGAACACGGCTGCTGCTGTATGTTACTGTTACTTTTGATCAATTTAATGCATCCTTGCTGAATAAAAGTATTAATTTCTTTAAAATTAAAAAAAAAAAATCTTACTGACCCCAAACCTTTGAACAATAGTGTACATGCTTTTATCTACAAAGAGTGTAGTAATCTCAGCTCCATGTAACATTTTACCAGGTTTGTTCACCCAAAAGCAGCACAGAAAATGAGAAAAGGTCAACTGACACATGCAAGGGTTGCAAGATATGTATCAGGTGGCATTTACACCAAATCGCACTAAAACATGCAAACACTTGATTTCAAATACTTACCGCATATCCAAAGGCAATAGTGCATTTCAGTTGTAAACACCTGTAGATTGTACCATCTGAACGTCAAATTAATAGTGCTTTAAGTGCTTCTCCATAGTAGTACCATTATAGGGTAAATGTATAAAAAAATACATATGGCATCTTATAGATGTGACAAGGCTACTGACCATAGCATCCAATGAAGTGTAATGTTTGTGGATGATATAAAATCTCAGGCCTTCTAGACTGACTCTACGTGAGCCACAAAGGCAATGCAACAGAATTCAACCCAGGTGATATGAGCCTGAACAATAATCCAGCTCTTCACATTCGCTTTTAGTGTTAGGAAATTAATTGAAGAGAAAACATGACATAGACCGTCACAGTGCCACAAAAAAAACTATTTGTCTGTGTTTTACCCATCTACAGTTCAATTATTTTGAAGCCTTGACTGCTCCAGTGACTTTTCAGATTGGCAAGCCTTGTAATGGCATTTCACAAGTCATTGTAACTCCCTCAGGCCTCATCGCTTGTGACACTGAGACTCTCTTCCTGCTCTAACCTGCTGTTGGGAGCCACAGGTGAGGTCACGTTCAGGTAGCCTATCTCAGTGGACTGTGAAACTGGCACAGACGAGGAGATCTCCAGGCTCTTCACTCCAGACTCACCCACTTTGACTTTGCGAATGGCATCCAATATTCCCCATGAGTCACAGAGCCCGGACTGGGGACTACAGCAAGATGCAATGTAAAATGTCACAATTTGTTTACTGAGACTGAAAAACAATCCCATAATGTACTGCAGCCCCATCAGAAAAATAATTCCAAAATGGCAGATGAGGCAAGATTATACACTACAGTTCAAAAGTTTGGGGTCAGTAAGATGTTTCTGAAAGAAGTCTCTTATGCTCACCAAGGCTAAATTTATTTGAGCAAAAATACAGTAAAACGGTAATATTCTGTTTAAGTATTACAATCTAAAATTACTGTTTTTTTTTTAAGGTATTTTATATCCTGTATATATTACTGTAATGACAAAAGCTGAATTTTCAGCAGCCAGTCTTCAGTGTCACATGATTCTTCAGAAATAATTCTAATATATTGATATCTTATTATTATCAACGTCGAAAACAGTTGTGCGGTTTAAAATATTTTTGTGGTAACCGTGACACATTTTTTCAGGATTCTTTAATGAATAGAACGTTTTAAAAAAGCATTTGTTTGAAATAGAAATCTTTTGTATCATTGTAAAATTAAAGTAAAAATCATTACTGTCACTTTTGACCAATTTAATGCATCCATGCTGAATTAAAGTATTAATTTCTTTTTTTTTTTAAATCTTACAGACCCCAAACTTGTGTATAGTGAATACTTAAATTAAGTAATAGTGTTCGTAATAGTGAAATTGACATTATATAACCCCAAATTTTGTGTAGTATGTATTTTTGATTGGACTAGATTTTGGAACAGAAATACTGAGTAAGTTGGAAGACAGAAAAAATTATATTTCTGAATTATACCTTGGAGTTGATGTCAGAAGCTGGCCATCAGGATGAGATCCAGAAGGAAACATTTTCTTGACCTCCTAAGACAGAAACACACACAAAATTGTAACATCAGTACAATCAAATAATTTAAAATGTTTATTTAAATACTAATAAAAAGAACAACTGCTAAATAAACGTGTACCTCAACAGTACACAGCGACTGAAGGTTTCTCAATGCGCGATCTAAAATTCCTATCTGATTGGCCAGTGTTAGAGTTTTTTCTTGCAGCTGTTTGTTTTCCATCTCCAGGAATTTAACTCTAAGAGAGCACAGGACAAAGAGATAGTTAGCATGCTTCTGTGCTTTCCTGATAGATGTGGAAGAGGCCATGAGATCTTTACCTCTGCTGGATGGTAGTGGCGGTCCTTAATCCATTGTTTCCCATCTCCTCAGCTTCACTTATTCGCTGCAGAAGTTCTCGCCTCTCCAGGAGGAGCTGGTCGTTTTCTTCTGTTGCAATCCTAATCCAGTCCTTCTCCTGCTCATAGTGTAATACACTCAAGACGAAGTGCAAGTTACGCATGTAGTGTTAAAGGTCAGATAAGAAAACACTCACTTTCTCTGAGAGACTTGTCGCAAGAGCCAGATCGTTCTCTAACTGCTGGATCCTGTGCTCATGTTGGGTGACTGTCTTCATGAAGATCTGTTTAGCTCTGCGCAACTTGGTTTTGTGCTGAGACTGTTTCTCGTTGTATCTCCTGCAGAACATGAGTTTCACCATTTCATATTAACACACTGCATTTAATATTTGTACTTTTAATCTAGTGAAATCTCTCAACTCCAACTGCCCAAAATCTCCAAACTGGCTCTGGCTTTCTTTAACTAGCATCGACTCCTCCAGACTACAAATCAGGGCAAAAATCTAAATAAAAGTCATGTAGCGTATTCCAGCCTTTAGACTACAATGTCCACTCAGTAAAGAATGATACCTGATGTTAGTGTCAAGCTGCTGAATGACCAGCTTCAGTTCCTCCTGCAGTCTCTCAGACTCATGCTGGGAAGACAGCAGCTGTTCTTCCAGCCTGTGGCAGCTCTTCTGACTGCTTCTCTGCTGCAGGACAT
>NW_015651146.1:647886-689413 GCF_001515625.1 Sinocyclocheilus rhinocerous
ATAATAGAGTAAAACAGTAATAGTCTGTTTAAGTATTAAAATGACAATTTTCTTTTTAAATATATTTTATATCCAGTATATATTCCTGCAATTGCAAAGCTGAATTTTCAGCAGCCATTACTTTAGTCTTCAGTGTCACATGATTCTTCAGAAATAATTCTAATATATTGATATCTTATTATTATCAACGTCGAAAACAGTTGTGCGGTTTAAAATATTTTTGTGGTAACCGTGACACATTTTTTCAGGATTCTTTAATGAATAGAACGTTTTAAAAAAGCATTTGTTTGAAATAGAAATCTTTTGTATCATTGTAAAATTAAAGTAAAAATCATTACTGTCACTTTTGACCAATTTAATGCATCCATGCTGAATTAAAGTATTAATTTCTTTTTTTTTTTAAATCTTACAGACCCCAAACTTGTGTATAGTGAATACTTAAATTAAGTAATAGTGTTCGTAATAGTGAAATTGACATTATATAACCCCAAATTTTGTGTATTATGTATTTTTGATTGGACTAGATTTTGGAACAGAAATATTGAGTAAGTTGGAAGGCAGAAAAAAAAAGATATTTCTGAATTATACCTTGGAGTTGATGTCCGCAGCTGGCTATCAGGATGAGCTCCAGAAGGAAACATTTTCTTGACCTCCTAAGACAGAAACACACACAAAATTGTAACATCAGTACAATCAAATAATTTAAAATGTTTATTTAAATACTAATAAAAAGAACAACTGCTAAATAAACGTGTACCTCAACAGTACACAGCGACTGAAGGTTTCTCAATGCGCGATCTAAAATTCCTATCTGATTGGCCAGTGTTAGAGTTTTTTCTTGCAGCTGTTTGTTTTCCATCTCCAGGAATTTAACTCTAAGAGAGTACAGGACAAAGAGATAGTTAGCATGCTTCTGTGCTTTCCTGATAGATGTGGAAGAGGCCATGAGATCTTTACCTCTGCTGGATGGTAGTGGCGGTCCTTAATCCATTGTTTCCCATCTCCTCAGCTTCACTTATTCGCTGCAGAAGTTCTCGCCTCTCCAGGAGGAGCTGGTCGTTTTCTTCTGTTGCAATCCTAATCCAGTCCTTCTCCTGCTCATAGTGTAATACACTCAAGACGAAGTGCAAGTTACGCATGTAGTGTTAAAGGTCAGATAAGAAAACACTCACTTTCTCTGAGAGACTTGTCGCAAGAGCCAGATCGTTCTCTAACTGCTGGATCCTGTGCTCATGTTGGGTGACTGTCTTCATGAAGATCTGTTTAGCTCTGCACAACTTGGTTTTGTGCTGAGACTGTTTCTCGTTGTATCTCCTGCAGAACATGAGTTTCACCATTTCATATTAACACACTGCATTTAATATTTGTACTTTTAATCTAGTGAAATCTCTCAACTCCAACTGCCCAAAATCTCCAAACTGGCTCTGGCTTTCTTTAACTAGCATCGACTCCTCCAGACTACAAATCAGGGCAAAAATCTAAATAAAAGTCATGTAGCGTATTCCAGCCTTTAGACTACAATGTCCACTCAGTAAAGAATGATACCTGATGTTAGTGTCAAGCTGTTGAATGACCAGCTTCAGTTCCTCCTGCAGTCTCTCAGACTCATGCTGGGAAGACAGCAGCTGTTCTTCCAGCCTGTGGCAGCTCTTCTGACTGCTTCTCTGCTGCAGGACACATTGGTAGTTCATGGTCAGGAGCTCCACTGACCCATCATTTCATCAGAATTCAGATTCAGTTGAGACCCCACAAACCTCTTCTCTAGCTGTGTTAAGTTCACTCTCCAGCACCTGCAGCCGCATCTCCAGCTCCTGTGTGCGGTGAGACATCTCTGAGTTGCTGCGTGTCAGAGTGGCCTCCTTCGCCCGCAATGAGCGCACCTGCTGCTGGAGTTCCTCATCTTTCTGCTGAAATAATTTCCTGTCAGAAAACACAAAGTCATCTTAAAGTCCACTACAAGTATATTGGCTTGTGATTAGTGTTAATTTAGTTCATTTTTGTTATTTTTATGATGAAAAATATCTGTTGACAACCTTTTTCCCATGATCAAGATGAGACGAAGACGAGGTGACACGGACAATATTAAACACTGTATCAACATGCAATATAATTGACGAAAAAAGACGAGACTAAAATGTAGTTAAAAAATATAAACTCTCTAAACGCAAAATCTTTATACTTTCTCAAACAAACAAAAAAAGAAAAAGAAGAAGTATAGACCTCCAAGAGTTTTCATGTTTGGGTTTGCCAGTTTAAATCCCCCATCAGAGATTTGCTCTTAAAAAACAAGATTTTCTGCCCTGTGTTTTAAATCATCTTCACAACCTGGCAACCATGAGCACACACTCTCTCTACACTGCAGAAAATGTCCAGATGACCTGAAAAAATTGATAAACATGCATGTTGGAGTTTAGTGATATACACTGAGATATTCTGCTCAAATTGAAGTGTAATACAAAACATCAATATCATTTTTGGGATTTCATTGATTTAATCTATTGGAATTAATATTAGGCATTTCACTGTTTTAGCTTTTGACTTTTACCAGTTTTGATAATGTAGAGAGTGTGTTCATTCATATGACAATTTAACTAAATGAGGTAAAATAACCTTATATAAAACTGATTTCTATATTTCTACAAGAATTGCAACTATTTTGTGTGTATTTGTTTAACCACTATGCAGCATGACTATAATATGACAATTTTTTCATTGACTAAAACTCGTAGACTTTTTCCAGACTCAACTAAAACTTGACTAAAGATGATAATAACTAAAAAGAACATTTGACAGGACTAAATTAAAAAACACCTGCCAAAATGAGCACTAATTGTGACACAGTGACCTGTCAGACCTCTGTAGTTGCTCCTGTTGCAGTCGGGCTCTGAGGGCAGACAGGTTATCAGACAAATCTCTGGTGTCTCTCTCCAGTTTGCTGGTCTCTCCCGCTCTGGCCTCCTCTAGACGCAGCTGGTGCAGTGTGTTCTTCAGTTGCTGCTGCAGTTCTACAACCTGCAAAGATGTTAAAGTAACAAGTTCTTCATAACTGCTATACTACTGAAGAAATTCAAATCTGCTCTAAACACACACCTTCTTGTCAGCAGCAATCACACGTGCTCTCTCGGAATTAAGCTCCTCCATCAAGCTGCTGTTAGTCTGTCGGTTCCGAGCGCTTCTGGCCACCTCCAGCTCCAGATCTCTGACCCTCTGCTGGAGTCTCTCCAGCTCTGCCACATGTCCTGTTGCGCTCCCCTCCAGCTGGGCTACTTTGGCCTGGGCCTGCTTCAGCTCCGCACACAGCTATCAGGAGCAGAAACATAAGGTTTCCGAGCATTAAAATCAACAGAACAACATTCATACATTTTAAGTGTAACTTAAGGGTCCAAATACTTTCTGGCACCCGGCACAAGTGTTTTTTTTTTTTACCTTGATCTTCTCCTGGTCTAGGAGTGCACTGTGTCTCTTAAGGTCTAGATTTTTCTCTCTCTCATAGCGCAGCTCTCTCTCAGCAGAAGTGAAGAGATGCTGGGTTCTCTGCAGGTCCTGTCTCAGCTGTTTGTTCTCCTCTCCCTTCTGTTGGAGCAGTGAGTCTTGAGCCTGTGGACAATCACATAATGGTCACGTTATATATGACAAACAGGGAGAACATAAAAAAACAATTGTGTTATAATAACATGAATAAAATTAAGAATGTTTTGTGCATGAATAAAAGTAAAAATGAATGTGAATATGTTTGTGTGGGTGTATGGGTGACTGGAGAGCAGGGCTGACCTTAGCCTTGGCCTGTGCTTCACTGATCTGGGCCTGCAGGGCCAGCTGTCTCTCCTCCTCCAGGGTGGAGTGTAGCTTTCTCATCTCTGACTTCACACTGGCCAGCTAGAGGAGCAGCACATAACATCAAAAAGTTTACACATGACTCCAAGCAAACAGCCTAATACCCCATATACACTACCATTCAAAAGTTTGGGGTCAGCAATTGGTTGTTGGGGTCAGCAATTGGTGGTGGTTGAGGAGAGATATTTATCCTTTAAATATCTCTAATTTGATGAACGTAATATACGTGATAGAAAGTAAATGTAAGAAACAGAAAATAGAATTTTATTTTTATGTTTATGTGAAGTGTATGCAATGTTTATTTAACTTGAAAAATTTCAACATTAAGTTGATACATGAATTTGCATTGAATTAAAAACATTAAAAACAACACGAGAAAAAAAGGGGAAAAAATAATGACTTTGCCTCCTCATTTCAGAACATGAATTAGACAAGAATGAGAACCAGAACAAAGACAAATTAAATTGATCAAAAGAAACAGTAAATACATTTATAATGTTACAAAAGATTTCTATTTTAAATAAATGCTGTTGTTTTGAACTTTCTATTTTGTAATGTATGTACAAAAACAGTTTCCACAAAAATATTAAGCAACACAATTGATTTCAATATTGATAAGGAGAAATGTTTCTTGATGACCAAATCAGCATATTAGAATGATTTCTGAAGAATCATGTGACACTGAAGACTGGAGGAGTGATGCTGAAAATTCAGCTTTGCCATCACAGAAAAAAAAAATCACGTTTTAAAAAATATTTTACTGTATTTTTTATCAAATTAATGCAGCCTTGGTGATCTTAAGAGACTCTTTTCAAAAACATAAAAATAAATCTTAACCACAAACTGTTGAACAGTAATGTAAAAAGTATTCAGGAACGTGGTCATTTAGATATAATGGTATTTCACCAGCCTAGATCTTTAAAATATCAGGCTACACTGCCCCTAAAAATCCACAGGGCCAACCAAGCATAATTGAAAGAAACACCTTATAAAGGAATCCTACCTGACAAAGCCCATCATCCTCTGCAGCGGGATTGTGGTTGGCCATGTGCTCCTGTGATGCTTTGGGTATCTGCTCTCTAGCATACTGGAGCTGCTGTTTCACATGCAGGAGCTCCAGACTGAGTCTCTCCCTCTCACCGTCAGTCTCAAGCCTCTCGTGGGCTTTCTCACTGAGCTCCTTCTGTAGCTGCATCACATGCCCGCGCTTCTCCATCAGCTCATCCCTAACACATAGACACGGAACATCTTACGACATGCTTTCTACAGAGACAAGGCGCTTCTATTGAAGATGGGATAATGTCAGCTACATTGAACAAAAAACACTGTCATACAGAGACGAAAAAGCAGGAAAATAGTGATGCATCTGTGAAAGGGTGTCTTACCTTAGAGCGTTGTGCTCCTTCTCCAGTCGAGTCAGTTCTGTTCTCAGCTTGTCCACCATAGAATTAAGCTCTGCCACCTGTCCCCTGCTGTCTCTCAGGTCCTCTTCGGCCCGGCTGTTCTCTGTCTGAAGTGTCAGGTTGTCCTGGAGTCGTGTCTGAGCACGCTCCAACTGGGCCACCTGCAGAGTACAAACATAGCCTCAGTGAGTATTTGCAAGCTACAGGAAGTATATCTCAGCATCCTAACAACAAATGGATTGCATTCTTTGCGATATAACCCTATAACTTAATGACCTTAATTTTTATTACCTTCTCTTCCAAAATTCCTTTTTCTCCTTTAATCTGCGTGAGGTTCTTGTTAAGTGTCTTCCCTTGTCGACATTCTACCTCTAGTCTCTGGACCTCCACACGTAATTTCTTCAGCTCCTCATGGTCTCTTTGCATGACCTGTCCTCAAAATAACCATGTGGCATTTATGGTTTCAGATCACTTTATTATAATTCTACTAAACAAATTCATAGTGCAATATGAATAACTTTCCAGGACTTTTAAATGTCTATTTTATGATTAGTCATGTGTGACAATGACATTACCTCTTTTTCCGTTTTGAGAGCAGCTTTGGCTACAGACAGATCCACCTCCAGCTGTTTCCTCCAACCTTTTTCTTCAGCAAGTCGACCCTCGAGGAACTTAAGTCTTTCTTGAACACTCTCGCTAAGCTTTGGATTAAAAGATCATGAAAATATCATTTCTCCTACCACAAAATCAGAGGGTACGAATAAGGGGCTTTTTCACATTGTCTTAACCTTTACCTCAGACTCAGTCCCACGAACCTGATCTTCATTTTTCTTCTCAGGTTTCTTACTATTTCTCTTACTCAGTTCTTCCTCAATACTTTTAATCTAGAACCAAAATCAGAGTCACTGTCAACATTCAGGTGGTTACTTATCAAGTTCAGCCCCACGTCGATGGCTAAAAACACACCTTTCTCTGTAACCCCTCTATCACACACTCATGACGTTCCCGCTCCTTTTTCACTGTGTTCTGCGCCTCTCCCAGCAGCGCCTCCAGCTCTTCATTGCGCTCCACCAGCTCCTCGTGTTCCCGCTGCTGCTTCTGCAACCTCCTCTCCAGCTCTCGCAGACGGCTGTCCTTATCTTCAGACTCTCTCCGACACCTGCCGACACCCAACTGCCATATCAGCATCTTTAAATCAATGGCATGTACAACTTTAAGTACGATAAAAGAAGACAAAGCTTCACCTTTTGTGGAGTGTCTCATCCTCTGCATCCAGTGATGGATCAGGATTGACGTTATTCCCAACACCCTGACAAAAAAAACATCTGTAAAGTGCTTTCAGATGAAACTATACAAATATTAAAATACTTGTGTATATAATATATGCATATGCAAATATATAACCCTTTAGGAGATTTTAATAGTGTGTAATGTATATGTACCTGTGTAGAATTTCTTTTATTGTGCTCTAATGTCACTTTGATCCCTTGATCTGAGTGCAGCTTTGATTGTTCAACCTGTGGCACACCCAAAATGGCAAATTATATAATTTATCTGTTTGCAAATAAGACTGCTTTGAAATAAAAGAATGCTTTGCTATCTGATAAGGTAGTGGCAGTTCAAAAAAAATTATTCTTGCCAGTTTAAGAAGAGTCCTCCTCTCTGTGTCCAAGGAGCGAACTCTATCCCTTAGAACACAAATCTCACTATCCAGTCTTTCATTGCGTTCCTTGGCCTTCTGCAGCTCCACCATATCTGTCCAACATGTGGATTACAACCAGAACACATCATTTGAAATGTTTTTTATGTTTTGTCTGGTTTGTTCGGTCTTTATTTACAGCTCTTTGTCTACACTGTAATTTTTTAAGTGTTTTATAAATAAATTTGAATATTGTCGTAAACCATGAGCAAATATGATTAGTTTTTAAAGAGACACGTGATATCTTGCTGCAGTATCAGACACAATCTCACCACCCTGTTTAAGCTTGTCCACTTCCTGTTTCAACTGCTCCACTTCCTCCCCAGTTTTCTACAGGTCAGGTACTGAAATTTAAATTTTGTTTTGAGTTTACATTAAGCGCTAAGGCAAAATTGCAAACAAATATTTTAAACTAGATTTTTACATTTTTTAAAGATGACATAAGTGATGCTTGGTCATGTAAAAGGTGAAAATAGCTAGTCTAGTTGCATATAAAAACATAATAATTACTAGAGATGCACAACATAATGGAAACATATTGGTTGTTTTTTAATTTATTGGCATCAGTTAATATTCAATATTTAACTGTTCATACTCATCACTTATATTTTCACATTCAGATTATATTACCATTACTGTCATCTAACACTAATTTAAAAGTTAATCTTTAAAAAGAATTAACACAAATGCAATCTTTAACAAATCTCAAAATGAATATCCACTTTTCTTACAGCACATTATAATGTTTTGATCCCCAAATTCACATGTAGCAATTACAAAGTACTGATTTTAATTTTTATCCCGCTCCTCTTTCGCTGCATTCTGCGCCTCCCCCAGCAGCGCCTCCAGCTCCTCATTCCTCTCCACCAGCTCCTCATGCTCACGCTGCTGCTTCTGCAACCTCCTCTCCAGCTCTCGCAGACGACTGTCCTTATCTTCAGACACTCTCTGACACCTGCCATCATAAAACTGCCATATCAGCATCTTTAAAGAGTGGAAGCAATGACATGTAGAACTTTTAGTACTATAAAAGAAGACAAAGCTTCACCTTTTGTGGAGTATCTCATCCTCTACATCCAGTGATGGATCAGGATTGACATTATTCCCAACACCCTGACAAAAAAGCATTCGGAAGGCTCTCAAAGGAAACTATTCAAATATTAAATTACCTGTGTCATGTAATATATGCAAACTAGTGCTTTTAAGACCGTAATAGTATGAATATCTACCTGTGTAGAGTGTATTTTATTGTGTTCTAAAGGTACGCTGATCCCTTGATCCAAGTTCAGCTTTGATTGTTCAACCTGTGGCACACCCAAAATGGCAAATTATATAATTTATCTGTTTGCAAATAAGACTGCTTTGAAATAAAAGAATGCTTTGCTATCTGATAAGGTAGTGGCAGTTCAAAAAAAATTATTCTTGCCAGTTTAAGAAGAGTCCTCCTCTCTGTGTCCAGGGAACGAACTCTATCCCTCAGCACACGAATCTCACTATCCAGTCTTTCATTGTGTTCCTTGGCCTTCTGCAGCTCCACCATATCTGTCCAACATGTGGATTACAACCAGAACACATCATTTGAAATGTTTTTTATGTTTTGTCTGGTTTGTTCGGTCTTTATTTACAGCTCTTTGTCTACACTGTAATTTTTTAAGTGTTTTATAAATAAATTTGAATATTGTCGTAAACCATGAGCAAATATGATTAGTTTTTAAAGAGACACGTGATATCTTGCTGCAGTATCAGACACAATCTCACCACACTGTTTAAGCTTGTCCACTTCCTGTTTCAACTGCTCCACTTCCTCCCCAGTTTTCTGCAGGTCAGGTACTGAAATTTAAATTTTGTTTTGAGTTTACATTAAGCGCTAAGGCAAAATTGCAAACAAATATTTAAAACTAGATTTTTACATTTTTTAAAGATGACATAAGTGATGCTTGGTCATGTAAAAGGTGAAAATAGCTAGTCTAGTTGCATATAAAAACATAATAATTACTAGAGATGCACAACATAATGGAAACATATTGGTTGTTTTTTAATTTATTGGCATCAGTTAATATTCAATATTTAACTGTTCATACTCATCACTTATATTTTCACATTCAGATTATATTACCATTACTGTCATCTAACACTAATTTAAAAGTTAATCTTTAAAAAGAATTAACACAAATGCAATCTTTAACAAATCTCAAAATGAATATCCACTTTTCTTACAGCACATTATAATGTTTTGATCCCCAAATTCACATGTAGCAATTACAAAGTACTGATTTTAATTTTTATTGTTTTTTTATTTAAACTACTGTTCAAACATTTGGGGTCAGTTTTGAAAGAAATTAGTAATTTCATATAGCAAGGACAGAGTAAATTGATCAAAAATGACAGTAAAGAGGTGTAATGTTACAAAAGATTTCTATTCCAAATAAAAGCTTTTGAACTTTCTATTCAAAGAATCCTAAAAATTTAAAAAATGTAGTGTCTATCAATAACACTGCCTTCAATATTAATAATAATAATAATAATAATAATAAAAGTTGATCACCAAATCAGCATATTAGAATGATTTCTGAAGGATCATGTGACACTGAAGACTGAAGTAATTGCTGCTGAAAATTCAGCTTTGTCACCACAGATATAAATTTAATTAAAAAAAAATACTCAAATAGAAAACAGTAATTTCATATTGTAATAATACTACAGTAAAACAATGTTACTGTTTTACTGTATTTTAGATCAAATAAATGCATCCTTTGTGAGCATAAGATACTTCAAAAAATATATACATACAATACCATTCATTCAATACTTCATAGAAGTATATTATAGAATTTTCAATATCAGTCATTTATCAGTTATCAGCCATAACATGAAAATAATTCTCATCAGCTTATCGATACTATCACAGCATCATTAATAATTACCGTTAGGGCTTTTTTAAGCTGAATGCTGAATTTACTTACCACACACGTTTTGGACCTTACGAGCGAGATCTAGTTCATCCGTCAGGTGGCGAATCTCTTTATGTGCCATAGCAAGACGACTCGATGCCTCTTCCAGATCCCTCTCCAGCCTCTGGCACACTGTGCATTCTCTGTTGAACTCTTCACTGTGGTCCTACAGAGGACAGAGTTTTCAGTGAGATGTAAACCCGGTTTTACTCTGTGGATAAGCAAGGAGCATGTCAGCATTCATGCGTTTTTAACATGCATGAGCCACAGGTGAAGCTGAATGTGGATCATGTTCCAGTGTGAACAGAGTTTAATATGCACCTGCTCCCTTATAACCATCAGAGACAACTATACTAACACTGGTTAGTAACCACCCTGAATCAAAGGATCCATAGTGATGTTAGGGTCCAGAGTGAAAATAAGAGAAGTTAATGTGATCATGCTAAGCTCAGAATGTGAGAGGATATTGTTATTCTCTGCATTGTGTTCAACCAAGGCATGCATTATTTCATGAGGTGACCACGGAGCTGCCCTAATCTGCTTTAAGTGGATCATCCTCTCAAGGACAATACAGAAAGGTTCCACCTCTCTTGATTTACACTTCTGTCATGCCTTTTTTATGAGTCCAATCGAAACGTACAGGAAGGTTCTGTGCTCTTAGTGTAGCCTTGCGCACACCAAAGAACTTCCTCCAAGGACTCTGAACTGATGATTCCTGTCCATTTAGGGAGGGACAAAGAATCAGGAGAAATTATGATGCAGAACATATTAAGAGATGGACAATGAAAAACTTAAATATAGATAAATGGGATTTGACTTCAGCACGCTGCTTTCGAAGTTGCTTCCTGTTCATGAGACACTCTGAGATCTTCTCACCTTATTCATGTTTTCCTTTTGCTGCCTGAGGTCCTCTTCCAATGTGTGACGCATATGATCCAGCTCTTCCTGATTTCCATAAGAGAGGAGATATTAAAAAGACCATAAAACTAATGAGCCACAACTGAGGTATTACTAGGAGAAGGCTCCACATTTTTAACACATATATTTCATATTCAATATTATCATGTTAATATGTACATTTTATGCATTTGGCAGATGCTTTAATCCAAAGTGCATTCAAGGTATAGATTATCAGTAGGGGAATGTTGCTATAGGCACAGCATTTTCTGTATAAATAAAATTGAGATAGTATAACGGTCTACCTGTTGACCTACAACTTTATGAAAGCTATTACTGAAATGAGGTTGTATTTCTCATAGTACCTGAAGATGCACCTCTCTGAGGTTGCCGGTGAGGGTCTGGGTGTCCAGTTTTCTTTCCGCAGCCTCCAGTCTCTCCATCAGAGTGACTCTCTCCACCAGCAGATAGGCCACCTGCTCACTGGCACTGCTCTGGCTGATCTCTGCTAGACCCTCCTGCTCCAGCATCTCCACCACCTCCTTACACTGGGAGTCTGACACATAAAACATGAATAAAGACCACTTCCTAGACTATAAGGACATTGTGCAGAATGCAAGAGCTATGTTCTGCACTGAATACTAGAGTACTACTTACTGTATACAGTGTAGTATGCACTAAATACTGCAAACTATTTTTTATCACCTCAGAAATAGTTATTTTGCATTTTTAATCCAATTCTGTATATAAATTGTTATTTTTAAATTAAATTAAATTGAAAAAAAGTTAATTGAAATAAAGCTCAAATAAAAAAAACTTTAAAAATACAATGAAAAACTTAAACTTAAATGAAAATGAGAAATGTTGCCTTGGCAACTAACTGAAATAAAGTAAGTTCAAAGGCCTGTTTCCGACAAAGATGATAACTATAACGATAACTATAATAACCATTCTAATTTTGGAGAGAATAGGGAAGTGCACACCACAACTATAACGATAATGACACAAAGGAACAATGATTTTTTTTTCCAGCTGATGAACAACAAAAACATTCACAGCCAATCAGAATCCACAGATTTTAAAGAGCTTAAGCATTTAAAGCAACAGACAACATTACAGCAGCATGTTAAATATTCAGAACATTAATGTCTGTTGGTGTAGGACACCAATATGCTGTAGTTATTGTTATAGTTATCTTTATAGTTATTGTTCTTGGTGTGAACAGGCCTTGTTGAAGTTGAAGTACTAAAAAAAACTAAAACTGAAATAAAAATAAATAAATCAAATAAATAGAAATATAAAAAACTAAATGAGAAAATATAAATGTGAAAAAAATTATAAAAATGACAAAAGAACTTAAAATTATTAAAACAAACTTAAGTTAAAATGAAAATATAAAAATAAAAAACACTATAATAGTATGCAAATAATATTAAAATAACACTGGTAAAAACACTTTAAGTCTTGGTTGTCAGATCAAGAAAATTATGGCTGATATTACTTCCAGGTCCAGGTCCAGCCAAGCACATTGCATTGTGGGATACAGTATTCTACACAGCATGCTCTATAATATACTGTACATTTGACAAATGTAATAGCTGATCTATAAGTTCTATGCATACAGAATATTTACATACTGTGCACACTGCAGAATGCTGTATGCATACTTATATTTAGTACACAAGTATGCACAATGTGGAAACAGTATAAGTAGCATGCAACCAAACTACTCACTGACCAAACTTAGACCACAATCTTTTTTTTTTTTATAAGTATGTTAAAACTCACCCTGTTGGTGTTTCATTAGAGCGAGCTCAGCACGGAGCTGTTCACTGTCCCGTTCGTACTCCGCTGTAAGAGATTCCCGCTCCTCCAGCATGTTTCGAATATGCTCCACGTAATTTTCCACCTTGAAAAAACCCATCAAACAACCACACAACACAGCAGAAGCATTAGCTACAGAAGCAGTTTGTTTTAGTCAGGAAACAGTCTCGTCATGTTACAGTGCTGATGATGCAGACCATCATTAGCTATTCTTTAGGGTGGGTGGATCATCTGCTGGCTCACCTCTCTCATCTCGCTGGCCTGCTGTGTCCGTAAAGTCTGCAGGACTTCAGTGGCTGCGCTCAGGCTGCCCTCACTGCGCTGGAGCAAATGCCACAGGTGCAGCTCACGCTCCTCTACTGAAGCCTCAGGGGACACACCGTCCCTCTGCAAGCGGAGGGTGAGCTCGTCCAGCTCCTTCTCCTTAGAACGAAACAAAACAATGAGCCTTCTTTTTTCTTGATGAGGCCTGGGTTACCCGACACCGTCTTCAGCACTCTGTCACCCTGTCAACAGCACATCTAATTGCTTGGTGTTAAGTATAACTCAAAAGGTGCCTAATATCTCACTATACTGTCTCATTAAGCAGTGTTTCTTAAATGGGGGGTCAGGACCTACTAGGAGGCCTTTAAACTTTTAAAGGTGCTGCAAAATGTTTTAGAATGATTCTAAAGAAATTCAATTTGATTAACATTTGTATTCTGCATATAGATCAGCAGTTCTCAACCACTGCAAACCTCAGCAAACTACCAAGGGGACCACAAGATGCTTACGATGATTTAAAATGAGACAAAACAAGATTTTAAATAAGATAAAACAACTGTAAATCAAGATGAAAGCTGGCATTCTATTTTTGTTGTTATCATTTTGTATTTTTAATATAATTTAAAATAATTTGAATTTATAGTAATTCTATATCAACAGTGTAATTAAAAAACAAGCAGCTTTGTTATTACAGCAGAGCCTACATGGGCGGCCTTCGAATATTGTCGTGGACAAATGGGGGCCTTAGAGTCAAAAAGTTGAAACTTTCTGTAACATAATTTAAGCAGAGATACAAGAAGAAATATTGTGTGTAGGAACTTGAGGTTACAAAAGATTGAGAATTACTGTCATAAAGTTATTTCATTAGATGCATTAATAAAGTACAGATTATTACACCTGTTGAAATGAAAAACACCATCCCCTGTGTAGTGAAGCAACAAGTCTTTTTTTGTCAAATTGTCTGACAAAATAATTACCATTACAAGCAAATTACATGATCTCCATGAACTAACCTTTAATGCATATTAGGGCTGAACGATTAATTGCATTTGCGATAATATCGCGATATGAAAAATTTCGATTTTTCGATCGCAGAGGCTGCGATTACACGGTCACGTTACAGGCGAGAGTAAAGAGGTGTGTTCGACTTGAAGATCAGATCGGTGTATGACATCAAAGTACGGCGAGCGAGAGAAAGCATAAGGAGACGTCCACGCTCTCTTATAGCTCTGGCAGTACTTTGATGACACACACCTATCGGTCTAAGCAGCGCAGCTTCAAGACGAGCGCGGGCCATCAGCAGAAAAAGAAAAGAAATAAGTAAACAGCCAAAGGACGTAACTTAGAATGGGAGATGGATCGGTTTGTGAAAGCGAAGAGAAAAGCCATAGATGAAGTCGCACAGACCCAGGCAGGTGCTGGCCATTCAAAAGCTAAATGCAGAAAATATGACGAGGCATATCTTGCTCTCGGCTTCACTCACCGTGTCTATACCGGACGCTACAGTTGTCACATCAGTCAATATACTGTGATTGTAGTTGTTAAATAAAAATGTCATTCATATCAATTCATGCATCACCTAATTTCATCGTAACATATAGGCCTGGCCTACAGAAAAGAACATTTATGTTTAATCTATATAATATTGTGTTGGTCATACTATACAATGATTTATAGCTTGTCTTTGTTGAATAATACAGAACATAAAGAGCTTTTAAAAAAAAAATTGCATATTAAATCGCAATCGCAATATTGGTAAAAAAAAAATCGCAATTAGATTATTTTCCAAAATCGTTCAGCCCTAATGCATATGTCATATTTATAAATATAAAAAAGACGACACCATACCTCTCTTTTTTCCATGGCCGACTACAGCTCAACAGGAGTCCGTACATCACTTGCAAATTAGCCAAGAGTTTTTATGGGAACAAAGTTTAGATTGTGGTTTCCAGCATTTGCCTCCGCCCATGGCAGTCTCTGACCTAATCATCACTTTATTACAAAACAAGAAAAGCATAAAACACAACTCGCCGTGTTACAGAAGTCTGCATGCCTTTAAATGGAAGACAATACAGCTTAAGCAACAACCTTTATATACTAATAACACTGCAACTGTAACAAATGACATACACTTGATCTTCTGCATAATCCATTATCATCCGTCATCAAATGTTTCTATCACATATTCATAATTTATCTGCAGTCACGGGTGTATTTGACAAAAATAATGTTTCTTCGGGCTATACTAGATTTTTTTTCTGCAATATAAAGTTTCCAAACCTTAACACAATCCAGTCCACTAACTTTGGCTAACGGGCTAGTTCGCATGTATTATGCATGAGCTTCTTTTCATATCCAGCAGACGCCTGTAAAAAATAAAACAAATTACGATTGTCGTTGTCCTTCAGAATCGATTTGAAACAGTTAATGATGTCTGTATGTTTGCAAATATTGATGCAACAGTAGAGTGTCGTATCTCCTGAGGCCTACCTAGTGTTTTGTTGCAGCTGCTCGCAGTAGCTTGGACCGAGCGCCTAGGCAACGGGTTAAACCATTGCGGACAAAGAGGGGGGAGAAGGCTGCGCTGAGAAGTTTGAGGTTTCACATCAGCCCAGCAGATGGCGGTGTTTGCTCTATAAAGCAATAAGCCACCAAAAAGTAAAGTGTACATACAACACTGAATGATTGATCCGTTCAATTAATATTTTTGTTATATTAAAATAAAGTAATTTATACATTTTATATCATTCATAATCATTAGCATTGATACACTACCGAGGGGAAAATTAAGATGTGTTCCAAGGCTGCATTTATTTGATTAAAAATAATAAATAATATTGTGAATTTTTTTTTTCAATTTAAAAGAAATGTTTTCTATTTTAATATATTTGAAAAAATTTAATTTATTACTGTGATGGAAAAGCTGAATTTGGCATTCTTCAGTGTCATTATAATAGGCCTATGCTAAAATTACATTTTAAAATATATAATTATAAAAAAGTTATTTTAAATTTGTAATAATAATTCACAATATTACAGTTTTAACTATTTTTGATCCAATAAATGCAGCACTGGCGAGCATAAGGGACTTCTGTCATCTTAATCAGTCAGTCAATCAATCTATCTATCTATCGATCTATCTATCTATCTAATCTCAGATCTGCAATAACATATTTCTTTAATGCAGTATCAGGGTGAACTGAAATAAGTGAACTGGAGTCATATGTATAAAATATTAATTTATTAAAGTAAATTAAATGTGGGTTACACTACCTACAAATCCCTCTACATCTAAACTAAAGCAAACATTAAAAAGTTGGGTTTTTTTTGTTGTTCTTTTTACATACACTGGATTAGTGTTAAACCTAAATATCAAATTTAACACTAGATCAAAAAGATTTAAAGTGGAGGGATTGGGCATTCATTTATGGCACATTATTTTTCATGTCATTCCATAACAGAAACATAAGAGATTTTATATGATGGAGATCCTCATATGTGTAAAGCCAGACATAATATACAATGGTCATGTGCTTGCACAGTCAGACAAAGGTTTTATATAATCCACCATCTGCATTAATTACCCTGTTAATTCAGCCCTGTTTTTCCACTCTTAAGTAAAACACATTACAGCAAATTTCAAGTTTAAATTACATTAAGAATAAAAAAATGCAGAAAAAATAGTCCTTACATATCTACAGATTTTTTATTTACTTATTTTTTAATAACAGGCGTTTTTTTTTTTCTAAAAGAATGTGCTTTCCTGAGTGCATTAAGTTAATAAATCACATTGTTTAGTGTAGCAAAAATACCTCAGTAGCATGAATTTACAATGAAATTTAACAATTATGTAAAATGACCAGTTTTCAAGCTCATTCACTTTCTCCCAACATCACAGTGCAACTTTTTTCTGTGGTATCTGAAATTTGCCAAATAATCACTGAAGTCTCTCATAACAAAATACATTCTCTGCCCTCATTTTCTGGTGACATTGAGGCTTTTGAGCTCATAGAAGAGAACATATGCCTGATTGGACTGAAGCTTCTCCTCTGTTATTTCAGCAACACTGTAAAAGAAACAGAGCATTAATGTTTAAATTTTCCTCTGCTGAACTAAATTAAATATTATTTCTTTATTACGATAAATTCTAAAGTCATCAAACAAAGATAAAAAATTCTATATTATCTCTAATAGGAACAAATTATTATTCTTGTACGTCGTGTGAGAAAACTGGCCTTTAAATACCATTATTTTATTGTATAAAATAGGTCAGACAAAAAGCTGCACCCACCATGAGTCATTATAGTAGCACCAGCCCTCCTCCCCCCGACATGCAGCCGTGTAGTGTCCCATATTTACTGTGCCAGAATGATTGCATACTGCATAAAGATCGTACAGCACTGGACCTGAAAGCAAACATTCAGTAATATTTCATACACCTCTGCACATAACAATAATCAAAATTTATAATGTGTATGATAGTTATTCAGATATTAAGAGCTCACCGCAGTCAACAGGTCCAAATGGCCCTAAATCCAGCCCATTTAGGGGGAAGGAAACTGGCACTGTGCTCTTTGAGATGGAGTACCTTGACATGGTAAATCGATTTAAGTCTGAGATGGCAAGTTAAGTCTATGTACCTTTTGTAAAGCATGTACTTGGTCACAAGACCTTACACGTACTGCTTCACACCATCGATAATCACCATTTGATCAACTCAGCTTTGACCAACTGAAAAGGATACGCATTACGAGGATTCTAGAGAACCTTTGGATGGTCAGTCTTTTTGTGCTCTCAGTGCGACGGTTACACCGCTCACACATCTAAGAAACATACACATCCGTGGGTATCAGCAGAAGTTCCCATTTTAAATGCAAGCAATGCTTTTCACTCACCGGTGAGTTTTCTTTATCAAGTTTTTCCTCTTGTGAAAAGAGGTCTAGACACTCTCTCAGTGTGACAGTTCGTCCATAATCACTCTTCTGCAATACACGCACAAACAAAAATGATGACACATCATCTGCACAACACCAGAAGGTGAGGACAGGGCCTGAGAGTGTTACCTTTGGGATGGGGAAAACACATCAAAGGTGTTGGAGTAATGGGAGCAGACTGAACAGTGTAAGGAACTGCGCAGCTGACCGGAGAACAAATCTGTGACAGAAGGGAAAAAATACTTGAGCACCAGGTGCACCAGGATTTAAAATGGACTGAAGTAAAAAAAAAAAAAAAAGGGTTTATTTTTTTAAATTTTATTTACTAAATAATCAATAGACTATAACTATACAAATATACATTATGATGATGATCACAATTATTAATAATATTTTACCTTATTTTACTTTGGTATTTTATTGTTTTTAGACATTTATACACACTCACATATAAAATAAAAAAATCTATAAAATACAGAAACGTTTTGAAAGTTTAATGGTCAAATGTTTCTGTAAAAAAAAACAAAAAAAAAACAACAACAACAACCAAGCATTAATAAGGTGAATAATTTATGCAAACAAACAGTTCCATCATGAGACTCTAGATGGCACAGGCTCATAGGTCTTTTACATGCAATCTGCTAGCATTCACATCATTTACTACATGACACAAGCTGATTGGCCTCTGCTGATTCTGCAGCCAATAAGACTGCTTGCTCAACATTTAATTTTACAAGTTTGCTCCCATCACATTACGGAATCATTCTGCAGGTTATCATCTTTCAAGTGCTTGTGGGTGCACTTCATGTGGTTATGTCACTTTTCAAGAATAGGTAAAATTTTAACCCTAACCCTTTTTTAAAGCATTTGATTTGGTTTAAAATTAACAGCATCTAAAGAAGTGAGTTTTAAATTTAGTAAATCTGTATTAAATTAGCATGTATCCAGTAAAACCGGTAAATCCAATTTTTTTTTAATGCAGATTGCTGACAGCATTTGCCATGCTCAAACATTAAACCCTGTTATTGTAAGGAATTTTTTGATTTTTGATTTTTTTTTTGGTCCCAACCTGATTAGCCCTTACCGAGGCATTTACACTGGCATCCTTACCCATTCAGGATTTATTTTTATTTTTTTTTTCTTTCTTTTTCTGATAAATTAGGGTTTTAAATTTTAGATGTCCCAAATTTAGCTAAAATTGCAAACCTTGTAAATAAATAGCAATGGAAACGTATTTAGCAACCTCCTGAGGTTGACCATCACCATTTTGTGGTATTTTTTGGCATGGGGGAAAAAATACTTTTTTTGTTGTTGTAGGCCATACTTTGTATGTTTTGTCATGTATGAGCATCTTTGTCTCACGCTTCTGTCACGCACTGAGCTAGTCATGATCTCATCAACTGAGCAGTAGACACCACTGTATTATTTTCAGAAACGGGTCAGAAGGTTTGCTTTAACTTCCGTCCTCTTTGTCGATGGAGTTATGTATGGCTGGCGTAATTACACAGAGACTCAAAGATCTGTCAAGAGTCGTTAAGAGAGGTTGATTTGTCTTCGTTCTGCCTGACAACAGGAAGTACACGTTTTTTTCTTACACAGGATGTGGTATCAGACATGCAAGTGTAAGAGGAAGAGGGGAGGGCTGGGAGAGAGTGCACATTATCTTTTTTGTCTTTTCTTTGAAAAGTTGGAACAGGTGCTTCTAAGATTTATGGTCTGATTTTTAATGTAATACTCTTTTTTATTTATTTATCGGTGTTTCTTTTCATAAGCACATTTGGAGATGCTTTGAGAGAAGAAAAGATGGAACTTGAAGAGACGGAGGTTGATACATCACCTTCCTGGTATGACTTTTTCACAGATCATCAATAGTTGCTCAAACTAAAAATCAAAGACATTTCGGTGTGTAACTGTCATTCTGATCAGCTGTAGTGGCCTAGAAATTCACTATAGTTTAATAACTGAACTAACAGTTAATCATTTGGATTATATATCCTAAGATAATGCGTTCATGTCTTTTTCAGTGTCATACTTCCACTTTATTTGATTTTTATTCAGGTCTCCTGTATCTAGAGACAGGCTCCTCACATGCGCCAACCTGTCAGATATCACAGGGGTAAGTTTCGTTTTGGTCATAAACCTTATACATATTTTGATGGACAGACCTTAAACTGTAGGTCTTGCTCCTTTGAGGAACACCAATGTATTATCTGTTCGTTTTCTGAGCAGAAGAAAAGAAAACAAGACCCAAGTAGTGATGCTGAGAATTCAGCCCGAATCTTGGAGGACTGTGTAAGTTGTTATCTATGATATAAGATGCAACAGGCCTGATCTAAGTATGTTGTAAATCATTTTGATATTGTCTTCTAGAGTGCTAAATGTTTGAATGTGATTGTTTGAGCATCTGTTACAAAAACAGCCACAATATTTCCTGTTCATCTGTCTTTAGATGATCTAAAGATGATCTACTCAGCGGTTAAAGTTCCTCCCTATAAGCTTTAACTTAATCATTGATTTTGTATGAAGATGAATGTACATCAGTTGAGGGGTCTGACGTGGTGAAAGTGGCCTACATGTTTGTGCTCTACACCAAAACTTGTTGAGACCAGGTGACTCCATAACAATCCAATGGTTTTCCTGGTCTGTTACAAGACATCTAGAAAAGAGCACTCGTCTTTCAAGAGAAATGAAGGAGGGTTACAGTAAAAGAATGAAGCAACTTGTGCTCAGCTGTGAGTGAAAAGCTGACAAGAAAAAACAGCTTTACAACTCCGTTTCCTGTCTCAATCCGCTACATCCTTTGATTCCTTCGGTTCAATCTCGCTTGCTGTTGTCGTTGTTTCTTCAAATACTGGCACTTTTGATCCTGTGGACTTTTAGAAAATAAACTCTCACACTAATAAAACAGTGAGATGATGAATAGGTCAAAGCTGTTAATGTAAGGTGGGAATACAACACGGCTTGAATACTGTAAAAAAAACAATTAGAGTCTAGGACCAGAACCATATGTTTTCCAAATTGGGTCTGATCATAGTCTGTGGTGGAAATGACGTTGTGGAAATGGCCTAGTTTTGCTAGGGCCAACTTTATAGAATTTAATGTATCCTAAATACACTGTCATTCACACTTTTTGAAAATTTGACAAAATTACAGCTTGATTGGAAAGGACGCAAAAAAAAAATATATATATATAATTTTATAATAATAATGAATATATATATTCATTGTACATTGTTCATATTCCATATCAAGCTCTTCACTGACAATGTCATTTCCTTGATAACAAAATTCAGAAGTTGATCAAATTTCTTTTAATAAATAGTACAATTTTACAAAATTTTACAATCAAAAAAAAAAAAGAAAAAAAATGATGAATGCTGGAAAATAATCATAATATAGCAATGGTTAATAAAAAAGTGGCTGTAGTTGTGTTCTGTGTTACTGTTCTGTTACTGATGTGTTTACTGATGTTTGGTGGAGTAAACTCAAATAGACTGTATACATCTGCTTGTGGTTATATGCTTGTGCTGACATCTGTGCTACACTACACGTCTCTTTCAGGAAGACGATGACTTTCCCATCAATGACCACATGCAAGATACAGAGGTACAGAAATTAATATGCATCCTTGTTCTAGTACATTTCTGCTCTGCACAGTAACGGTCTATAAACTTTTACATCATGTCAAAACATCATGATCAAAAAAGTCTGATAAAGCTCAAATTTCATTGCTGAACTGTCTGTTAACTTTCTCAGTTTCAGTGAATGCCTTGGTGTTGCATGCTAATGGTCCACATTTAAACATCCGCTTGTTTTAATGATACATTAAAACATAACATGATACAAGTACATTTTAACCTTGACGCTTATTCTCTGCTGTTGGCCTCATATTAGGGTCCATGTAACAAAAGAGTCAAACCAGTAGACAAAAGTGCTTCAGTCACTGGTATTATAACACCGGTGAAGACCCCTGCACTGAAACGCTTGGGCCAGTCCATACAGGTACTATAAACCTCTTCATGCACTCACTCGGCTTTTCTCATCCATCTCATCCAGCCAAAATGTTTTAGCTTCTCTTAATTGAACTATCATCAACAATAACAACAAGAACTAGATTTTTGAGGGTTTTTACAGGGTGTTTGCATACTGTCCCAAATCAAAAGAGCCTAACTCCAAGCCCTTAGCCTTAGTATGAGTAATAACAGTTATATACACCTTATCAAGCGCCACTATTTGACTAACAGAGAACAATATTTTTTGTTATTTAAAGCGTATATATAAAAATCATTTCAATACATATGAATATATATATATATATATATATATATATATACCAATGTTATTTATTTCAAAAATCTTCATATGTATATATGTGAAATATATATATATATATATACTAAATGTGTGTGTGTGTGTAAATGTATATTTATGTATATTTATTTTCATCAGCGTTCTATCAGTTTCCGAACAGAGGCCCGTCCGTTGCCTCCAATGCCAATAAGAACACGTCAGAAGGCCTCTTCATTTCCACGGCGGCGGAGCAGCCAGCTGTGGAGTGATACAGTTGACAGTCTGAGCCACGAGCTTAGTACCAAAGAGATCAAGCGACAAGAGGTGTGAAAAGCTGCTTGAATTAACACCACATAGAAATGCTTCGTACTCTTTAAAGTTTATTTTTTGCATGATTTAATTCAATTCTTTATTAATTAAACTTTTAATTGGTTAAATTTCCCATGTTTGGGCTTTAATTTAAAGCATAAAACTGGTAGTTTTGTCTCATGTACCTTAATACCTTTTTAAAGAGCTTTCAGCTGCCCAACTCTGTCTTCACTACCTTAGTTGTGAAACAGGAAGTGAGCTGGTATACGAGGCCATATTCTCTATTTCAGTGTCAGAATTTCCTCTGAAATGCTCCACCGCACACTGCCAAAACTGACTGATAACTTGTGACAGTAGCGCAGTTATAAAAGTGTGCATATTTGTGGTATCTTCTACCAGAAGGCCTCATGAGGTTAGAAGTACCTGTACAGTTTTTACCCTTCATTTATGTATTATTTACCTCTTTATTTTCTTCACCTGCAGGTAATCTATGAGTTAACCCAGGGTGAGAAACAGCTCATTGAGGATTTAAGTCTAGTGAAAAAGGTTTGTGCAGAAATCAACAGGTTTGTTTCTACTGTCTTTATAGAAGTGAATTTAATTTCGACTGTCCTGACAGGTGTACTATGAACCCATGCTGAAATTAGACATCATGACAGAAAGTGAGCTGGGACAGATATTTGGAACCCTTGATTCTTTAATACCACTTCATGAAGGTAAATGTCAGTAAACTCTTTGTAGTTGTTTCTTTGAAACATAATGATGTATTCACAATTATTTACCGGTGCATTTAGATCTTTTAGCTCGTCTTGAAGGCCTTCGTGGAGCAGAGAAGACTGTGCAAGAGGTCGGCCCGACCATGATGGACTGGGTCAGTCTTATATTAGACAGCCTACCAACATGTAAAGATAATAACAAAACATTGTTGCAGTCCTTAATAATAACTGGCTCTGTTATTATTGATGCAACTCTAAAGGCCCGTTCACATCGAGGATGATAACCAAAACTATAAAGTTTCAATTATCGTTCAAATTCTATGAGAAAGGGGAAGTATGGGAGCCCATTTCCGCCACGGAATAAAAAAAATAAAAAAGGTAATTGAGACTTTTTGTCTCACAATTTTGAGTTTATAATCACAATTCAGACTTTTTTCCTTAAAATTTTAGGGGGGGGGGAATTGCAATAGAAAAGAAATAGAGAAAATAGAAATTGCAATAGAATAATACTTTTATACGTTACGTTTTATACGTAATACGTTACTTTTTTTTATTTTGTGGCAGAAACATGCTTCCATAGGGAAGTCTACATAACAGCTACAGACACAAATAAACAATATCATTGGAATTGCTATCAGAATGTTTTTTTTCCTGCTGATGAACAATAAAAACAATGACCAATCAGAATACACCCAACTTTAAAAATAAAAAAACGTGAGCATTTAAAGCAGCAGACAACAAAATGGCAGCTTGCGTTTATAATAAATAGAAGGATATCTGAAGTTTATAACTGAATATAACTGAAGTCTTATTTATAGTAATAAATAAAATATTGTTCTTGGTGTGAACGGGCCTTAAAAGTGTACCTACCCAGCATTTGAGTGGGTTATAAGCTCTTTTCTGTCTTTCCATAGTTTCCATGTCTGGAGGCGTATATCACATACTGCTGTAACCAGGTTGGGGCAAAAGCTCTGCTCGATCAAAAGAAACAGGACCGGCGGGTTGAGCATTTCTTGCGGCTGTGCCAGGAGTCGTCCTTCAGCAGAAAGCTGGACCTGTGGAACTTTCTGGACTTGCCTCGCAGCAGGCTGGTGAAATATCCTCTGCTGTTAAAAGAGATTCAGAAGAGCACTCCACCTGAGCATCCGGACGAAGAAGAGCTGCCACAGGCAGTGAGTTGAGATACTTCCACATATATACTAGCATTGGATATGGACCCAAGTTACTCGTTTCGTTCCTAATTGAACAAAATGGATGAGTGACTGATTAAATGATTCACACATATATTTGTGCCACATATCTATATGGGAGAAACAATAAGGGTAGTATGCTAGGTTGTTATTTTGAATTCATCAAGTCTTTTGTTTGGTTCAGGGTTATTGTTAACTAATGTTTTTGCAACTAACTGAAATAAGCTGAAGTACTAAAATTAGTAAAACTAAAACAGAAATAAAAATCCAACTTTAAAAAAAAAAAAACGTGAGCATTTAAAGCAGCAGACAACAAAATGGCAGCTTGCGTTTATAATAAGTAGAAGGATATCTGAAGTTTATAACTGAATATAACTGAAGTCTTATTTATAGTAATAAATAAAATATTGTTCTTGGTGTGAACGGGCCTTAAAAGTGTACCTACCCAGCATTTGAGTGGGTTATAAGCTCTTTTCTGTCTTTCCATAGTTTCCATGTCTGGAGGCGTATATCACATACTGCTGTAACCAGGTTGGGGCAAAAGCTCTGCTCGATCAAAAGAAACAGGACCGGCGGGTTGAGCATTTCTTGCGGCTGTGCCAGGAGTCGTCCTTCAGCAGAAAGCTGGACCTGTGGAACTTTCTGGACTTGCCTCGCAGCAGGCTGGTGAAATATCCTCTGCTGTTAAAAGAGATTCAGAAGAGCACTCCACCTGAGCATCCGGACGAAGAAGAGCTGCCACAGGCAGTGAGTTGAGATACTTCCACATATATACTAGCATTGGATATGGACCCAAGTTACTCGTTTCGTTCCTAATTGAACAAAATGGATGAGTGACTGATTAAATGATTCACACATATATTTGTGCCACATATCTATATGGGAGAAACAATAAGGGTAGTATGCTAGGTTGTTATTTTGAATTCATCAAGTCTTTTGTTTGGTTCAGGGTTATTGTTAACTAATGTTTTTGCAACTAACTGAAATAAGCTGAAGTACTAAAATTAGTAAAACTAAAACAGAAATAAAAATAAAGGTAAATTACTGAAACTTTAACTGAAATATTACTGAAACTCAAAATATTACAAATACTACAATAGTATATAAATAATACTAAAATAACAGTAATTTAGTTTCTGTTTGAATCAGTGTTTTTACAGGTGAAAAACGGAAGAAAAAAAGAAAATTGTAATACAAGGTTAAGATGCAGTGGAGCTACCTTTATCGTTGCCTGTAAACAATCGGTTGAGTGATTCAATGATTCACTTTTCAAGACACTGCAACCAGCATATCCTTGTATTTCTTGTTTCCTCAGATAGAACTAATCCAAAGGATTATTACAGAAGTCAATCTTAAAACTGGAGAGGCTGAGTGTCAGTTTTACAGACGGGGGCTGTGCTACTCAGAAGACAGCCAGAGGGTTCCAGAAATCCAGGCATCTCGTTTTTTATACTGCCATGGTGAACTGAAGAGTACTAAAGGACAGGTAACTGCATATTTTTCTTCTGAATCTACACTTTATCTTTTCAACAAATGTATAGCAGATCATTGCAGTTTTTTCAGTGCTTAAACTAAAAACAATCCACACAGATATTTTACTTCTCATTTCTCCTCTCTAGAAGCTGCATGTGTTCCTTTTTGAGCTGGTATTGGTTTTGACCCGACCAGTGGCGCAGGACAGGGAAGGACCAGCACAGTTCCAGGTGTATCGTCAGCCCCTCCCAGCTGCTCACCTCCATCTGGAAGACCTACCTGATGGAGAGCCAAGCAGCTCTGGATCATTTCGTGGGGCTTTTACGGGCAATGATAAAGGTAGTGGCATTGCATCTTACACTTGTACTAATTTTTTTTCTTTCAGTTTGCAAGCATATGACTTATGTGGGATTGCAATAAAATGATTACTATTGAATTTGAATAAACATTTTTTAGTTTAACATCAAGTGTTTAATTTCTTTTCACTGTGTGTTAAATTTTTAGATTATTATATAATATTCAGTAATTTTAATATTTATTTAAAAATAATATTAAAAAAAATATATATATATATATATATTATTTATCAGTTGCTTAAAAAAATAAGAAAAAATTAAGGTGACTGGGTTTTTTTTTCTTTTCAGTTTGCATGCACATGTCATGTAAAGAATAGCAATTAAATGATTAAAATGGAAGAGATTTGAATTTGAATAAACCATTTTTTTTTCTTGCAATAAAAAAAGGATTTAAATTTACTAGTGATTAAACATTATTTTAAAATGGTTACAGTCATATCAATGATTTTGTTTGACAAAGGTGTTGAATTAAATTCTTTTCACAGGCAACATAACCTAAATTGTTACATTTTTCAATAGTAATTTAATTTTTTTTTGATATTTAAAATTTTTAGCATTTTAAAATTTGTTTTAAAATAATTAAAAATAATGATATGTTATAATAAGTTTGATTTACTATTGCTTTTATAATGCATGCATTAGAGGCTTAAATTTTTTTACTGTTTTTGTTTATTTGTAATTCTACATGCTTTTTATTTGACATTGGAGGTGTTCTAATTGCTTTCGTTTCATTCTAATTCCACATTTTTCTTCTAACTCCCTCCCAGTGAAGAACTGTTTTCGTGTGAGCACCACAGGGCGCTCCAAGTCTCAATCCCACAGCCTGCAGGCTAATGACTCCTTCAATAAGCAGCAATGGATTTCATGTCTGCGCCAAGCAATGGTCCAGTCACGGGACAGACAGGCTCAAACCAGCCACTGCAAACCCTCTGAGCATTTAAGCCCTGACCCTGCCCTCTATAACAACATCGCTGAACTCAACCTTAACTCTGATGTGGAGATGCCAGACACATAGACCAGGGCTACCGGTGCTTTCCAGTTCAATGGTTCATTCACAAAGACAGGATTTCACTTTTATTGTGACCATGACAGCCAACTTTCTCAGGACAAATGAGATCACACAGCTGCTGTCTCACAACCTCTCTAGAAACTGTGAGAATAAGGTCATGTAGCTATATTTGTATACTTCATATGTGGATGTTTGTTGCTGTCAAATATCTCATAAGGGGAGTATTTTATATTAGATTTATGCTTCTTGCTTAACCGGTTTTATTGGAATATATATATATATATATATATATTTTTTTTTTTACATTGAGAATATTATGTGATATTTGTTGGATATATGGTTTAGGCTATGGGACATGTGAACTCTCAGTTCCTCATTCCTTTAAATTGCGCACCATTTCCATCTCATATAGTTAAAGGGATAGTTCACCCAAAAATGTCTGCTGTCAAAAATGTTTACCCAGAATTGTTCACCCAATTCTGTCAATAATTACTCGTTCCAAACCTGTAAGATCTTCGTTCATCTTTGGAACACAAATTAAGATATTTTTGATGAAATCCGAGAGCTCTCTGACCCTCCATAGACAGCAAGGTAACTACCATAGTCAAGGCACAGAAACGTAGTAAGATCATAATTAAAATGGTCCATGTAACATCAGTGGTTCAACCGCAATTTTACAAAGCTACGAAAATACTTTTTGTGCGCAAAGAAATAAAAAATAACGACTTTATTCAACAATTCTTCTCCCCCGAGTTAGCATCTACCAGCATGCGTTGTGCTACTCTCGAGAGTAACACAACGCATGCTGGTAGATGGTAACTGAACCACTGATGTTACATGGACCATTTTGTCGATGTTCTTGGTACCTTTCTGGGCCTTGAACGTGGTAGTTACCTTGCTGTCTGTGGAGGGTCAGAAAGCTCTCGGATTTCATCAAAAATATCTTAATTTATGTTCCGAAGATGAACGAAGGTCTTATGGATTTGGAACAATACGAGGGTGAGTAATTAATGACAGAATTTTCATTTTTGGGTGAACTATCCCTTTAATAAACAACAACATTTGTGCAATCTGAACGGTAACTAATCTTATATGAGTCCAGGCTTTTTGTCATTGCACTTTGGCAGCATTAGGGCTAACAGTAGGCCTACTGCAAGTCTTTCATTGATATAACCTAAATGTAGCCTAAATGCTTATTTTCTCTTGATATAAAGCAACTGTATTTACGTTTTTACATTGAAATATCAGTTTCAATATCATTCTGATGGTACAGTGACTTATAATAAGGCGACTGGCCTATTACAAATTTCCGCTAAAAGGGCGGGTTGCTTTACGGCAGCAAAGCAGCAATCCACTGTCATTACCACAGTGATATATTTACGACAGTAAATTCCACTACTGTAGGGGGCTCCAAAGTCGCAAAAATACACATAACTGCATTCAGTTGCTTTAAAGGTATTCTGTGCCATTTATAAAAAGGTATTCGTTCCCATTTTCCTTTCAGTGCATAATGGTTACCGTTTTGTTTTCAATAAACTGACAACTTCCATAAATGTGGACCTTTTTAGTTTTTTATCACGGTTAACAGCTATCAATATGCATAACATGAATTTCACCTAGAGTAGTGCTAGTTGTCACTTTTAGTACAGTTTTTACTGACAGTAAATTTTTCTATAGGCACATACCTTGAAGTCTTTTTGTACATTTCTCAGTAATGATATGTTAGTTGTTATGTTATGTTAGCTCAATGTTAATTCTGCCATTAGCTCTTAAATGTTGTTCGGGGTCTTTTTGCTGAAATAAAAAAAAAAAGTTCCCTTTATCTAAATGGCATGAGACTTTGTACCGTTGCCAACGCTTGCTAGCTCTACAAATAAAAATAAAAAAATTGGATTGATATCTGGTTTTGTTAGTGTGAAAAATTTTTTCACACTCATGATGTTTGAGACCCTACATTGAAATGAATGGGGAAATTATAAAATCAATACTTTTTCTTTTTAATTCTCTCTTACATAATTTGTCAAATAAAATTCAGCTACAATGCAGAATACACACAGAAATGATGGAGTGACGATCCACGATGGAGAATAAATGCAACCACACAGACACATAACGCCACATACAGGTTCACATACAGGAAAGTGTCAATTTATTATTATTATTATAATTATTAAATGTTATTTTAATAAATAAAAAATGATAATAAATATTATTATAATTACTGCAATTGCAGTTTAATATAATGACTGTGAGTAGCGTGCGGACACCGTCTCCTGTCAGTGTCAAAGCTGTTCTTAAGCAAAGGCGAAGACATCGCTAATTATAGAAGGTCCTAAAGAGAGAGGAAAGATTAGCCATGATTAAAGCTCGCTCACAAACACAGCGATAGGACAGACAGTTGATCAGCAGGTGTAATGAAAGCACAGTAACACTTAAACATTTTCAAATTGGCCTTGATGTTTGGATAGAAACACTGGCGCTGTTTGACCATCAATCAAAAAATAAGTGGAGACGATACTGGGTATTTACGGGTAAACAAATGTTTATGTGATCATTTTATGTAAATAATAAAAATTTTTATGATAAATATCCCTTTTAAAAATAAGACGTTTTTATTTAAAAATTTTCTCTCTCTCTCAATACTTTTTGTTAGATTAATGATTGTGCTATACTGTTTCTAAAATAATTAATAAATATTATAGCCAACTATCATAACAGTGCTGTCTTTTCTATAGCCAAGTGAATTATCACCTCTCTTTATATTCACTTTAAGTGGAAAATTCTCTCAATAATTAAACTACATTAAAAATAGATAATGCAGATTTTATGTAAATAATAAAAAATTTTATGATAAATATCCCTTTTAAAAATAAGACGTTTTTATTTAAAAAAATTTCTCTCTCTCTCAATACTTTTTGTTAGATTAATGATTGTGCTATACTGTTTCTAAAATAATTAATAAATATTATAGCCAACTATCATAACAGTGCTGTCTTTTCTATAGCCAAGTGAATTATCACCTCTCTTTATATTCACTTTAAATGGAAAATTCTCTCAATAATTAAACTACATTAAAAATAGATAATGCAGCAGTCTGCATTAGCTTTTTTGAGTTCAACTAATTTACACATTTTTAAATAAATGTCTTGACTGAACATAAAATGTCAAGTTCCCATCACTGCAAACTGACACACTGTCAAACAATGTGACCATATTAAATATTCATGCTACAGTGCATGTTGGGAAGAGGACTGAATCACAAACCAGTTTTTAGCAATATGACTTGCTTAATAAATAAGATATTCAAAGGAGTTTTCATTATTCATGATTCCATTCATAGGTTCACTGGCAGGGTTGCCCGGCATGCAGACGTGGTAATGCCAAGAGCTGAATCCGCTGTAATGGACAACTCGTGTCAGGCCCTGTGCCGCACCTTAGTCACTCAAAATGGCCTTCAGCCAGAGAATGTGGACATTTCACAGTCAGTACTATACACATCCATCATGGGACTCCTGCTGGTGACAGACAACGAGGTGAGACAGTGTTGCACCATTGACACATTCTGTCTGAAACCTCATGCTGTATTAGTGTGTTTGACACAATAACTGGCCTATCCTGTCAACTCTTATATACTGGAAACAACAGGCCTAGCTTATCTGCAAACCATATTAATAATTAATATATATAAAATACATGTGTTTTTGCACCTGTAGGTGTTCACAGTGAGTTAAGTATATCTGGTCTTAACCTCAGTGTCATATGTGACAGTGTCTTCCCTCTCTGTTATAATTGGATCATAGATCTATAAATGGACACTCAGTCACTGCAGGAGGGACAGTAAATGGCAAACCTGTTGCCGCTTGTGATGTAATTGAGGAAGTCTCACTGACAGTCATTTTTCATTCTACAGAGAGAGCTGCAACTGGGAAATGGACAAGTTGGACTGCGCAACGTTGGAAATACTGTATGTTCTAATTCACAAACAGGCTTTAATGCATATGTTTGCAAGAAAAATAATGGTATTCTCTCCCATCCATATTCAAATGTTCTCTTTTGTTTTTAGTGTTTCCTCAATGCGATCGTGCAGTGTCTCTCTCACACTCATAGTCTTCGGAACTACTGTCTGATGAGAACTTACCTTCAGGACAAGCACTCCAAACAAGAACCTGTGCTTATGAATGGTAGGCACACTTCAGCTGTCATTTATTTACTAGGGGTGAAGTGGTACAGCAAATCAAAATCTGAGTGGTTTGGGCTGCATGGTTATTTAAAAAAAATAATAAAAAGTTTTATTTGAATTATTATTTTATTTTACATTTTATCTATCAATTTAATGATTTTAAAATCAGACATTCCTCTACTCCTCATCTACTTTCTTCACAATATTTTTGTTGATGACTTTATTGTAGAATTCTCTAAAGTTTTGGCTGGCTTGTGGGAATGTAATGGTGGGGAAACCGCAGTGAATCCTGGGAAGTTTTATCACGTGTTTAAAGAGTCAGTGCCTTATTTCAGTGGCTATAGGTACGTTCAATATGAATTATTACAGATATCTCTTCAGATTTCTCTGATTAACACAGTATTTAAAATATGTGTTAGGGTATTGGTGTTTAAAGATATCATTCTCAGTTGTTATGTATATAATATTTTGCAGACGAATAATCTATCCATTTCATTTCTCACTCACACACAGTCAGCAAGATGCTCAGGAGTTCTTGCGGTTCCTTCTGGACAGGCTACATACAGAAATTAACCGTCGTCCATCCAAACGTACTGCAGTTATGGAAATTAAGGAACCAACATACACACGATCCAGGTACTCCACAAAGAGACAGATCTTGAAAGGAGCAATCTGATCTGAAGTCATTTAGATCCTTTAAATCACTCATTGTCTCCAGCAGGATTTCAGAGGAGGCCTTTGCAATGTGGCAGAGGCATCTTGACAGGGATGACAGTAAAATTGTTGGTAAGTAGTAGCACTGTTAAAATAATGATATGATAATAAGTTTTACCAATAAAATGAATGAATAATTTTGCATTAATAAGCATACATAAGTCCTGTAGCAGATCTAGGCATTTGGAGCTGGTGGAGGTAGAGGCTTTCAAAGAAACTCTAATAGTGCGCTGCAGGACCAGCTTACAACAAACCCTGAACCAGACTATTTAAAACGACACTACAAACAGTCGCAAATGTGAAGCACATAGTGGCAGCATCACGCTTTCAGCTTTGCAGAAGGTATGAGATAAATCGGTATAGAAAGCGGCGGGGGTATATACAGAAAAAACAATGGGACAATGTGCTATCATTGGAAGGCCAGTAAGAGTTGGATCATTTAATTTACAATAAAACTGACTCAGAACACTGTAATAGCCTAACTGGAGAGAATTTAAATCAAAAAGGTTAATATCGTGAAATGGCTTAGTTAAATTGGAGTCTTACATAACGCAGCACATGAAAATGCTTTAGAAAATTAATTTTCTAAACTGTATAAAATCCTATTATCTAGATCCTAATAAATTGTTGACCCAGACTACTTATTTCTGCTATTTATTGATATAACATTAAAAAGATTATGAACATAACGTTTATATCCATGAACGGCAAATATATTTAAATTGTGACTTTTCTTTCTATTAACAATGAAATACTCCAGGTTGAAAAGTGTACTGTGCAACTTACCGACTGAAACATTGAAATATTACTGATAACCAGTTTGATTAATTGCAGATTCTTTTTATTAACTTTAGATACATTTTAAAAACAACAGTAGCAAAGAAAAGACAATAAAGCAAGAAAATGTTTTCAACTTTATTCACTAACACACTAAGTGCTCCCATTACAGATTAAAATCCTTTTTTTAATATACTGTAATGTTTTTTGGAGTTTAACAAAGTAGAAAGAATACAGAGTTTATGTTCTACAAGGTGTACACCAGAAATCTGCCCAAAAAAAAAAAAAAAATGGGGGAGGAAAAAAAAAATGGTTATGTGCAAGTTCCTGAACCCAACCCATACAAAAGCCAGAGAGGCAAAGGGATGTTCCCACTGGGCCTATGGGAGAGCAGGAGTTCAGTAAGTTGACCAACTCGCTCAGACCTTGGCCAAAAAGGGTGCTTCAAGTTACATTTAAATGTGACATCAAGCCAAGGCAGTGAACTGAAAAAAAATTAAATGAACATTACCGATTTTTCTCCTTTGTACTTTTTTTGGCATCAGTCAATATTTTACTCCAGAATACAAAGCAAGATGGTGCTGCCCACAAAAGTATCATGAGGACAGGAACAAAGACTGGTGTGAAAAAGATGATCGAGAGGGAGGGAGTGACGAGTGGTGTACAGATAAATTCATACACTGAAGCTGTGCGTTACAACAACCAGTTCAAATAAGTTACAGCCAAAGATTCACATGCTCCCCATAGTCCTAAACATAACCAGCCTGATTGATTCATACCCTAGAGAGCTCAACCAGTTGGGAAAGAGGGGTGTTAGAGATATAATACTTATATATTTCAGTTACTGATTTAAAAAATAAACAAAAACTGATTGGTTTCTCTTTGGGCTCTCCAAGCATACTGATGCTCCCCATCCCCAGTGGGCCGCCCTCTCCCGCCTCTGACCGCTCCCCTTCCCTACCCAAACAACCCTCTCAGCGGATGGTGTATCTGACGTAGGGGACCTCTACATCCTCTTCTGTCTCGTCGTTGCAGCAGAGCTCAAAAACTAGTGCTTTAACATGCTTCCCCAGTTTCTTCTTAGACACCTTAGTCACGATCTCAGTCATCCTATGAAAACAAAAACAGAGCCAAACATTTCATTTTCTTCCATCTCATATGCCTCAATTCCACCTACATGATTAGAATTCAGTACGTCGCTAAGATAGGAAAAACCAACTCACGGCAGGTCCAGTCGTTCTTTAAGCTTGGCCGCAGGCATGAAGAAAGAGTAGAGCATGGAAACTCCCTGAGAGAGCATAGTGATCTCCAGTTTGTGTTCATTCTGAGGGAATAACAGAGTGTGAACCATGAGTACACCAGGTCAGGTTTGCCTGCTTCTACAAGGGATGGACACAAATATGGCATGAAAATATAGCAAATAACCTTCCTATACCTTCCTACCTTCCTATTAGATTTCTTATAACTTACTAATTTATGCAACTAAACCAATCAGAATCTGTTATTAAAAGTTTACCTTTTTAATTTCACACTTGAAATACTTATATACTTAATAAAAACTTATAGTCCAGAATAACAAATTGGGATAGGGTTAGGGTAATTGAAGTAGTTGTTTCATTTATCTGCCTAGTACTAAAATAATCTTCAATGTCCACCCCTAGTTTCTTCAAATACATCAGCAATGAAATTTAAGTATTACCTTGAAATAGTCCAAGAACTGTCGGAGTGTCATTTCTTCACCATTGGGCTGAATGCCCTTCACCTCAAAGCGGTCCCAAAGTGTCCAATCGATCTCATAGTACTATTAAAGAAAGCAAATGTGTCAAAGTAGCTCATTCATTCAAAGGGATGCCAACTCTGCTGCTGTAATGGAGAATGATGTTGGTTACCTTGTGTTTGGGAGCAGCTATGGGCTCAGAGAAGGCAAAGAACGGCAGAGCAAGGTTCATGAAGCCGTTCTTGTAGGACTCGAGCTTCTTGTGCCCCTGAACGATCTTCAGCAGCTCCAGACACACCAGACCCACCACGGCAGCTGTCGTCGTGGCGATTGCTGGAATGATTTTTCCAGCAATGAGTTTGCTCTGAAAGAAGAAAAAGATAGGTGAGGATCTGCGATGGTGGGATTTGCCTCCCAAGACAGTTGAGAAACCATTTCATTGGCCCTCTCACCTTGTGTCTATCTGCAGGAGGAATGTCGTAGTTCTCTGCTCTTAGATTAGAAGCTGCTACGATGAAGTCCATATGAAAGTTTGTTTCATCGTCCTGAGGAAGAGAATTTAATTAGCATTTTAACTGAAGTTCATAATTTCTAAAGGCTGGAAAATTGGGGTTGTGTCATAAGCGGTACCTTTTCAAACTCAATGGGACAGAGCTTGAATTGAGAAGCTGCTTCTGCAGAAGGCAACCGTGTCTTCAGTTCTTCAAGCCTAGAGTCATCTGAAAACAGCCCGATAATAAAATGAGCAATGTTTGGGACAGTGAAAACTATCATTTGCTTTAGCATCAGGTTTAATTCGTTGCAGAATCACTGTATAAAATCTGAAAACAAAAAGGATGAGCTCAGCATCAGTTTCAAAATCCACATCCACCACTTCTCTTACCGATTGATGCATTGGCACTCTGCAGCTCCTGATCAGACACGTGGATCTTGACTCCTGACTTGGGTGTGAACTCAGGCACTTTAACATCCTGCAGCAGCTTAGTCAGATCAGAACGCTCAGTGGAGCATGGCAGGCCATATGACTGGGCAAATAAGTTAGCTGCTGCCATGATGTAGTCCATGTGAAGATCCTACCAATCACAATGATATCAAGACCAATCATTTTTTGTTACATGAAATTTCAAAACAATCTTTTATTTGAGTCTTTTCACAGTGAATACTTACATTGTTAGTGCTGAATTCTAATGGATGAGGACATCTCTTTGGACCCGACCAGAATGGCGCCCCAGAACTTGTAAGCTAGACAGAAAGAGCAGAAGATATTAAACTAAATGTTTGTTAAAGTTGGCATGAAATGGAAATTCAAATGCATTTTTATTGATTTATCCATGCATGTTTTTTCCCTTGTAATTTTTAACCAATTTCATAACTCAATACTCCAGTGAAGTCAGACTTTCTCCATTCTCCCCTTAAATCATGTCCCATTCTTACAAATTGGCTGCAAGCTTGCATTCAGATCTGCCTCCATTCAATCAACATTCAATAAACACAAAAGTCCATCCCTACATTTTTCCTTTTTCAAAATCGGTTTCACTCAGATGTAAGGCACAATACTTAAAGGTTCTGATATAATTTTTAATCAAGGAAATAATAAAATATTTTGCCAACCAACTTAAGTTTTTTAATAAATCTTTTTTCTTCAATATGATCTCAGGCCAGTTGTATAACCTTGACAATTTTGACTTTATGCCTCAATAAAACCGAATTTAAAAATTCATACATAATACATTGAAGTAGTGTTGTCAAAAGTACCGACGTCAGCACTGAAATTTAAAAAATGTGACGATACAAGCATTTGCCGCTAGCATTGAGCGGTTGTGTGCATTCTCAGACAGCTCTGATTGGCCATTGTGTTCTTGTGCTCAACAGATATGTCTGTGTCGGATCCGTCTGTGAGCAGATATATGATATCATCCACTGATATCACATAATTTACCTTTATTCCACACCGCTCTGTCCCATCTCGTATAAACGCGCTGATCATTTCCTGCTTTTATGAAGCATAATCCCTCAGAAATAAGCAATAATCTGATTGGTTAGCTAGTCCAGTCTGTTGTGATTGGCTAAACCGCCTCTAGTGCGCATCTAACGTCCCGCCCCTCACCTCAGCGACATGTGCTCTGGTTGTATTGTAAACAATGACGTCGTCTATATTGCTTATCAATTTGTACCCGATTGAGACAGAGGATATTAGTGAAGAGGATCGCGCAGAACCTGTGCAAGCACGGCTCTTAATGATCCATGTTTAACGCTTCTCATAGTTATGTGAAAATAAGTGTATAAATGGAACAGTTCATTGTTTGAGCTGAGTTGGTGTTCTGAATGAGATTGAGAGAGAGACATATTTTTCTTCCTCTTCTCTAAAGCAGCGCAGCATGGCCTCGCCCACTTCGTTGCGTGTTCCCGAGGGCGGGGTTAGTCCCTACGAGCTGTTTTTGCCAGAATTTTAAAAGACTCCGAAAATCTCCGTTTGCATTGAATTTAGCACCGCAACTTTGCAGATGTTGTTTATGCTCAAACAGCAACATTACACACTAACTAACGTTAAAAAAGTGAAATCGCAATCAACCACCAGCTCTGATTGGCCATTGTGTTCACACCACAATGGTCAATTGTGATATCGGTACTTTTGACAACACTACATTGAAGTCATTGTATTTATAAACAGCAATTGTAATGTATTTGAATACATTAACCCTGGTGCTCCTCGCGTGGCTGTCAAAAATAACCTATTTCACACCAGAAATAACATTTCATTTGTGAATGTAATCTATTTTACTTCGATAATGTTTTTGATATTTCATATTTTCACACATTCGCAGTAGTTATAACCCATTACCTGTTAACCACTTTTTGAGCATAGACCTGAAAATAACATTTCCAACTTAAACTGTTGTAAATCATGAATGCTTTGCAGCACAGATTTAAGTTTGGTCTCTTTTGAAAGAAGACACCTGGCAGATTATTGCTTTTATATGAACTATATTTTCCAAAACATGTTTTACTCTAAAACAAGACAATAAAAGCCATAAATCCAAGTTATGTTCCAAATTTGAGTTTGACATCTCAAAAATAGGCTTTCACTAAGATTTTGTTTGGGTGCAGTTCCAAATGTTTCCACTAGATGAAACTTTCCACTTTTTCAAACCATTTTTTATTTATTTTTTTTCCCACAAAGCAAGTGCCAAACCCTTTACCAAGTTTCATACAATTCAGATTAAGTTAAAAAAAAATTTCTAAAAACACCAAAATGTACAATTTTTCAGTCAAATATTTATGAAGAGAGTCCAATGATAGCTGATCAAATGAGAACAGACAGGCCTCACCTGGTCTGGGGGGAAATTGTGCAGTAGCTGACGGATGTTGTTGTTATATTGACACTGCCAGTGGTTGCGGGCCCAGACTACACAGTCCTCCCAGCTGTGTGGGTAATCTGTCACCAGGCTCTTGTATACTGCCTCCAGCACCTCCAACGGCTGCGCTCCAGGGAGCTTCAGTGTGCGCTCCATAAACTTTGGGTCTCTGGGGAGGAATGAGAACAGTACATATTTAAATGGCCGACAGCACCACGTGTGGCAAATTTACGGGTTGTTCAGGGAGATAATACTTACGTCATATACTGCAAGGCGTTTTCAGCAGGCTGTTTGAAAAGTCCTTCAAACTCGTCACGAGCCCACTAAGAAAGCAGGTGGGTACAGACAATTTAGGTCAATCAAGGTAATCAAGGCTCAAGACACCAGAAGTTCATCCCAAAGAAAAGGTTGAAAAAGGTTACCTGAAGGGTGTGTTCGATTGCATTAGGGAAGTTTTTGAGCGTGCAGATAGGAATGGACTTCTCTGGAGGGTCCTGGCTGGAGCTGTACGACTCTGTGAGGAAGGGAATGACCACCTGCACGTTCCCTTTGGTGCCTAGAGTACCAGACTCCAGCAATGGCTTACAGTAGTACACACACCTCCGGTCCATATACATACCTGGAAAAGGAAAGCATGCGGAGTCGATTTCACACAAGCAGCTATTTGACAGTTAAATTTTGAAGTAACCTACATGACCAACCACTTTGCTTTCTAAAAATCTTACTTACGGGCATCTACATTGTCAAGAGCATTTGTCACTCCATCGAGGCTTTCAAAGAAGTCATCATCATAGATCTTCTCAGTGTCAGGCCCTACACGGTTCTGATGACCCGTGATGCGGATTGATGGGTTCATCTGCTTCACGGCTGCAGCGGCAGTCTCGCTCTTCATCTTCTGCTCAGAGGAGGAACAAAACGATCAGCAACCATTCAAGGAAGACATTACAATCAAATTCTCTTCACTTTTTCAATCTGTGTAAGTGAATCTCACCGTAACGTCCCATGGCCTAAAGAGGAACTGTCGATTGAGATTGGACTTCTCTATGGTGTCCATATCAGTAACTATGACCTCTCCTTCACCACTGGCCAAGCCCATCATAGCAAAGTTTTTCAGCAGCTCACAACCAATGGCTCCAGCACCAACCTGAACACGGGAAACAAGTCACTAAACTTAATACTTACACTAAAGCAGTGTTATTTTAGTATAATTTATAAACTATTTGTTTTTAGAATTATAAATTAGCTTTAATTTATTTTGACTAATAATTTTATACAATTGTCATTATTATTATTTTTTAACATTTACAAATAGTTTTAACTTATTTTTTTATTTTATTTCAGTTAGTAATTTTAGTACTTCAACTTTAACTTATTATAGCTGGTTGCAAATGCAACGTTTCTCACTTTCATTAAAGTTTTAATCTAATATTTATATTTTGCTGCAATTAAAAATACTTTTAATAGTTTTAGTTTACAATAACAACACTTGACTAAAGGCAAAATCTAGTTTGGAGCAGTTAATTCTTGCAGCATAAACTTGCCTTGTGATAAATGTGATTTTAAAAGGTTTTGTTTGATTGGATCAATATAATTTCAGGGGGAAAAAAGCAAACATTGTGCAATTGCATAATTGGCTTGGTATAATCATCTCCCATTTTGACAAATGGCCAATTTCAGCTCCTCACCAGAAAGTATCGCTGTTTGGCCAACAGCTCCTGCAGCTTGGACCCAAAAACAGCAATCTGGCCATCATACCGGCAGTTCCTCTACAGAAAACAGATGAATAAATTATTCCTTGTAATAAACTAACAATCTTTTGGGTGAGATGCATGTAGCTCCACTAGCATCAAAAATACTGAAAAACATGAATAGATCTCACAAGACAATGGTACTAGCAGCACTTACAGGTGCACACTCTTCCTCTGTCAGAATGGCATCCTCAGCGTCAGATAAGCACTCCAAAGCATCAAAATACAGCCACTGCATGATGGGCATAAACTTCCCTGTGCAAGCCTGAAGAAAAAACCCCAAAAAACAATAAATAATAGACCATGACAGAGGAGTCTAAGACAACATGTTCCTGCTACATCTCTTTGATCCCAAGCTCAAAGACAATGATGGGAGACTGTATTACCTTCATAACCTCCTGGGCAGCAAGCCCACCAATAAAGGCATTGATGGGTGCCAGGTCTCCGGCAGCCACGCAGGACAGTTTTTTGATGATTGCCTGGTCCAGCTGCTCTTGCTTGGCAGATCCGGACTGCGCAGCATTCACCTCTTCAGCCAGAGTCACAAGCTCGTCCGCATCAGACTGCAGCAGTATGGAGAGAGAAAAATATCACTGCTGAGTCACGGAGACTGATATCCACAACTCAGCATTCATATGCCATTAAACAGAACACTGCGTAGTGGTTGAGGCATTACATTTCTTGCAGTTCTTGGCAAGAATAAACTTGAAAGTGGATTGGACCTTATGCAGAAATCTAACAACTAACAGAAGTATTCACCTGACTCCAGGGCTTCGGTAGACGACTGTGCTTCTTCTCAAAAGCGTGCAGTGCCTGAAAGCCCACGTGCAGTTGGCCTGGACGATCAAATTTGGCAAAATCAGTCAGCATGAACTCTGGTTCGGCCATGGAAGAGGACAGGGATTTCTGGTTGAAGAAAGAAGTGTGCATATGTAATCCACTTTTTCACTTTACATGAGTTCTACAATGTTAATCTCAGCATGGGCGTCAACTTACAAAGGCAACTGTCTTGGGCATCTTCACTTGTGTGACAATACCACCTCTCACATAGTCCGAGAATGAGCTGGTGTTACAGATGCTGAAGGTGTAAGGACCTGACGGCAGAGGACATCACAGTCATGAAACAGCCTATAAGACTGACCTTCGAACGGTGTACAGTTAACAGCATACCTCCTTAAACAGTAACAAGTACAGTGCTTTGGCCTCTGAGACCAGGAACTTATTTCCACCTTCCTGTTCCTGTAGGACAGGGGTAGGTGACTAAAGTGATCAGTAGCTAAAGTGATTGACATTTGTTGCCTTATGCTGATCCAGTTACATTTTAAAAAGTAGGTCGACACAAACAGCAGTTAAACCTGTTAAACAGCCATAAGCAACCATAAATAGTCTAAAAGTTCCAGACATCTGAAATGGTTGTAAATTTGCCAAGACGTAGACAAATGTGAATGCCTTGACACACAGTGAGGAAGATGAGGCAAAGAAGAGTCCAATGAAAACAGTTTGAGCACTTTTTGATGTTTGTCAGCAAGCTTTTTGCAAAAAGCCTTTTCATGCTTAATTATTTCGCTAAATGACACTAGTAGTTTAACAAGTGATTTTGCCTCAGCAAAAATCCAAGGGGGCCTAAAAATTACGTAAAATTATTTTATAGCTAAAACTACTAAATATCTAACTATGCATCTATCTATCTATTAGATAAATTAAATAAATAAATACACACACACACACACATATTGAAAAATAATGTAATCTACTTTTATTTGTGACTTCTAGACCTAAAAATCATGAACATGAATAAAATATCAAAATGCCATGTGCATTTGTATAACAAATATTGTAGTTATGCCGAACACTAAAATATTTTATTGTGAAGTAAAAAACGTTCT
>NW_015651146.1:689511-700443 GCF_001515625.1 Sinocyclocheilus rhinocerous
CCACAGAGTAAATCACAAAGGACTGGAAGAGTATGTAAATAATTCACTGTTAGAAAGATTGGGATGCCAGAAAATATTACAACTCCTGGAATTCTGAAATGTAATAATTTTAATTATATTTGCTTATTGGAGTCAAAAAGTTGAAAACCATTGATCTAGTATGTTTGTGGAGGTCTCTGGGCTGACAAGAGACTGGGCTGGGTGGTTTCTGGGTCTGTTCAAATTAGAAAACCTATGATAACTCACCCAGTGTCTTGATCTCTATTGGATCACAGCCATTGAGCTCTGTCATGCCCTGCACTTCTTTGAAAGTGACGAAATCTCCACTCTCAAATCCATGCCGTGCTTCATCCAGACATGTAACCACACCAGCACTGTCCTTTTCACACACACACACACACACACACACACACACACCACAAAAAGAGCAAAAGGTTCAGACAGCCAGAAGTTTAACAAATGTCAATGTGACACTTCATTCGCTCGGACTCTACAATAATCAAGGTTTAAAAGTTACCATCACACAGTATAATTTAGCCAAGTCCAGTTAACAATTTTTACCTTTGTGATCATTGAGATCATGGCGCTCAGTGGCTGCTCTCCATTGATGTCAAACACTGTCATTTCCTCCCCAAAATCACAGAACAGTTGCCTATTGAAATACAGAACATACATGAGACAAAATAATACTCAAAAACCTTAACTCAACACAAAACAAGAAAGGTATTCTACCCAAACAGCCCACGCGTGTCTGCCACGATCAACTTAATCCCATTACTATGGCAGAAGTCACTGACGCGCATCTGCTCATCGAGGCTGGAGTTGGTGAGCACAACAACCTGGTCAAACACACAAACGCCTGTTAGCCTACTCTCTTAAATGCATTAAACTTTAACTAATGCAAAGTTCTGTATGCATGTGGGAAAAGTAGGATTTAGTCCATGTGTTGAGCTTATGGATGTAGTCCAGTGGATCCATAACAACAGTACCTGAAATTTGGTCAGGGATTCGTTGGTGAGGGCGCCAGTGAAGGAGGTTACAGGCACATAGCTGTTGAGTTCTGCCAGTCGAAGCTGACTGACCTCTGCACGGTTCTTCCCAAGATCCTCCTCACGCAGGTAAAACTAAGACATGTAACAAACACGATTTTTATTACTACTACAATTAACATCACACTACATTTCAATTTCCTTATTCCTAAAATTATTTTTTTTAGTCCACCGAATATTGTTATATAAATGTCTTAATTTGTTAATGTTCACTGCTGTTCAAAAGTTTTGGGTCAGTAATATTTTATAATGTTTGTAAAAGAAGACTCTTATGCTCAGCAAAGCTGCAATTTAATAAAAATACAGTAATATTGTGAAATATTAATACAACTTACATTTTTCTATTGTAATACATTTTAAAATGTAATTTATTCCAAAGCTGAATCTTCAGCAGCCATTACTCCAGTCTTCAGTGTCACATGATCCTTCAGAAATCATTCTAATATGCTGATTTGGTGCTCAAGCAACATTTCTTATGTCGTAAAAACATTTGTACCGTTTAATATTTTTGTGGAAACTAGTGTTGGGCCGATAGACGATGCCATTGTCCATCGCCGATGGCTGATGGGCATCACGATGTTGCGCCGGCATCGTGATCCCCCCACCCCCTTGAATGCACGATCGCTTTTTAGTTTCACTATCACTTTCGAGATTCGTGATCACACGTACTGTTTATACTATGGAGCGGCAGTACTTACAACACATTTTACAAGATTATATGCTTGTCAGTGGTACTGAGGATCTGCAAATCATTCGCCATCGTCATAAATAGAACGTGGCAGCAGTTTACTGTCAGGGATTTGTCGTGTCACGCCACGCGTGCCGCATCCAGTGTAGACAGCATCATTGATTATAAGGAGTTCTATTGACTGATCTATATATAATTAATCTTAATAATAGATCAGTGGTTCTATAGTATTTTGTCGCGCCGCTCGCATCCGGTGTAGACACGGTGTTAGGAATCGTTAGTTGTTTTCCCTTATAAGGATTCATGCTTCGGGCACACCCCCACCCGCTTGCCCCCGCCGATATCATCGTCCATTGCAATGTTTCACTGTAAACGTCTACAAATTTGGCATCGGACGATATCGTCCAACCCTAGTGGAAACCATGAAACATTTTTCTTAGGACTCTAGATGGCTGGCTGAAGAAATTTGAGAAGATCAGCATTTATTTGAAATATTTAACATTACTTTATCTTACTGACCCCAAACTTTTGGAGTAATGTAATTTAATTGTCGTTTGAGCCATCAAATGTGGATTTTGACTATACTCTTGTTTTAGTTATTTTACAGCCCCTCTGCATTATTAGCAGCAATGGCTGTGTTTTGCATTCACACACTTATGGTTATGACTCATGACCAACCACTGACCTGTGACGAAAGGTCATACCACTCAGCCACGCCCTGGTCGTGCAGGGTGACACTCTTGACTCCTCCCAGAATGACATTCTTGGCTATTTCTACACCCAAACCTCGCAGCCCTGAGATCAGAACATTGGAGCTCTGCATGCGTTTCATAGCATCATGGCCCAGTACGTACCTGAGAGACACATACTAAATTTAACAACTACTCATGTGATCTCTTATTTGCTGAAAAAGAACATTCTAAAGGCCCCGATATACTTCAAACGAAATCGAAGAACGAACTGATATGATGTCATTTCGGAAAAAATCAGGCCGAAACTAAGTTCGTTTTGAGTTTGTTTAGGCAGTTCGAAACAGCTCACCAAAGCGAACTTTCTGGGGGAGTTAGTTTTGCCCCTAAACACCTTTGAGCTTCCATTGGTCCGTGGCGATTACGCAATCGGTGGGTGTGTTCTGTAACTCCACCTTCTTTGACATAAGATTTTCCCCCCCCAGTTCGTTTCTCATTCCACGGAGGTCAGACAGGAGAACAACATCTAGAACAGCAACACCACCAAGTTACTAGCAATATATTCAGCTCAGCTATTCACACTGGAATAGCTGAGCTGCCACAGATATCCGCACCTGTACGATCGCTCGCGGAGAGACTATACAGATTCAGAGAAAGCATTTAATTCCTAGAAAGAAATTGCAACAAAGCACAAGTTATGCAAAGCGACGCGGAGAAACATCCGATGCCAGTTTTCCAAAGTCATGAAAAGAATGAAAGGAAAGAGTGGAGATAAGGTGGCGATTAGCAAATACATGTTTCAAATAATTATTTTTACACTATACTGCTGCTGCTGTCGTTTTTTTCTGTAAGCGAATTTGAAAGGCATGCAATAAATGAAATGCCAAAAGAACATGCAATAATTAACCTTTGTTTTTATCTAAATTAAATCATGACACACAAAATATAACTGCCCCGATGACTTTTGTTCTACCCGCTTAAATGATAGAAGTACTTGCGCTGTACAATCTATAAAGACTGTGTCTGTTCCCCGAATAGTGAGGTCAAAATATAAATTTAATGCAGGATCTAGAAAAAATCTGATCGTGATTAAATCAGAAAAATGTAAAATAAATGAACGACAACAATTTTTAAAGTTTGGGCTCCTAAACATTAGATCACTCTTACCCAAAGCAGTTATTGTAAACGAAATGATCACAGATGATCGTTTTGACGTACTCTGCTTGACTGAAACCTGGCTAAGGTGCAATAATTTACCCAGTTTAAAAAAATAAATGAACAATCATAAAATAAAGTAACATGTTTGTGTTATTGAGATGACTCCAATATTTTTGTTATCAGACTATAAATAGACAAGCATAACTTATGAAACCGGCTGCCTTTCAACAACCAGGCACAGTAAAGAATGAAGATTATATTCACAAAATATGTGCCTACACATACCAGTTTTGATTGCATATAACCGGGACATCTAGACAAACAAGTTAGTTTTAAAAAGCTTGACTTGAACCTACGTTAGCTGGTGTGTGGGACAGTTCGGTTCTGACAGAGTTAGAGGAGGAGCAGTGGGATCCCGTCTTCGTCTCTGATCCTGACACGCGACGCTTCTTGGACAGCGGCGAGCTGGACATCTAGAAGAAAAGAAAGCAAGCTCAACCTCTATATTTTCAAGTGAATATTATGAATTCTGAGCGCCTAAATATTGTTATGCAAACACTGCAGATCACGTGAAATCTACAGAGAAAATAAAAAGAACAGGTCACTTGGTTTTGGTGGAATGTGGTTTCCCAAATGAAACAAACCAGTTAACATCTCAGTGGAGGCTTAAAAGCATTTTCAGGCTATTTGCACTAGGACTTGGCAAAAGCTCACGCGTTATTCCCACAAACAAATGGAAAGCAGTGGTGCAAATGAACAATAATAGCAACCAGCACCCAGATGGTTTGAAAACACGATTTAATGTGCAAGCACCTGGATAAAAATAGCTCTACTCTAGTAATGAGTACTCATTACTCATTATTGAACAAAGATGTTTTAAAATCTTGGTATACAGCCAACATGGAACAAAAGAGCACAAATGTATATACATTTTAATTAATTTTTTTAAAGAAAAGAACAGACAAACGATCATCTGTGTAAAAAAACAACAACAACAACATGTAACATGCATTTAGAAGAATGTTGAAATATACCCTTAAATACATAATGGCTCGTTTCCACCGAGCGGTACGGTTCAGTACAGTACGGTACTTAATTATTTCTGTTTCCATTGTCAGAAGTTGTGAATGGTACCAAAATAGTTAACCGTACCACTTTTTTGGGACCCTTCCGTTTGGGTACCTAGCACAGTAGTCCGGTACCTAAAGGGTGGAGCTAGACTCACTACATTGATTGGTAGACAGAATCGTCACTAGCGTGTGCTACAAGGGAATGACAACACAAGGGGAATGAAGCGTCTCCTTCACTCGTTCTGCCATGCTGCTCATGTGTGTTGGGCTTGTTTACATCAGTGCGCAAACAAAATATAAAAGTGTATTTTATAATTGTATATTTTCACACTCATACACACAGACAATGGAAAAAACGCTACTCGCTACTTTCCGGCATACACCACACCTATCAAGTAGTGGTACTGTTGGCGGGGGAAACGCAAGACAAATCAGGGTGTATTGTCCCGTATCGTACCGTACTGACCCATACCGCTCAGTGGAAATGAGCCATAAATGGTTATTTCAGCACTGGACAGTTCCTTTACAGCAATGCAGTGAAGTCAGCCTCATTCTAAAGGACACAAAGAAATTCTAGTCTATAAAAGCAAGGCTAGTTATTATTAGACTACTCATATTTCGCAAATAATTCCATTTCATGAGTTTGTACTAAGAAAAAAATAAAATGAAAGGGAAAGCACCAAACTACATTTTGATCACTTATACATGGAATAAAAACAATAAGGTTTGTCTTTCCACAGCACAAGGAGAGGCTGATTTCTGCCGCAAGATGAAGCGCTTTGGCTATAAATAGCTCGAGGACAGAAGCGTTGTGTTTATGGTGAACGGCTCCGTACATCTACTGGCTCACCCATTCTGCCTTAAAAACGCTGATTCATAAAAATAAAACTGCAGTGAATGTCGCATCCCAAGACCGGTTCCGTGCAGCGTTTCCACAACACAAACGTAAACTCTTTGATATGAATGGACGGTTGCCCATCCATTCATATCCCAAGTATCATGTTAGGATAGCTCACTATTAAGGCGCTGAGTGGCCAAGTATGACGCGGAGTTCAACATTTATGACATTCACTAAAATGTGGGGTAAGACACAGGAGGAAGACTTGCTTTACTGAAACGAAACTTTATAACGCTCTTTAAGCTGCAGTTCAACTGCCCTCGAAAGAGAGCGTAGATTCTAGAACGACTACAAACTCACGAGCGGAAATTCCGCATGCAATCGTGCCGTTCTGAACATAACTCTCGTCATTTGAGCGATAGTGCATCGAGAACTGTCTGCATTTCCTCACTCGTGCTGTTCTAAACCTGTATGGCGACTCCTGTGCTACATAAAACGAGTCATCAGGCAGAAAATGACACTCATTCACCATTCACTCTCGTTTTTTCCATACAATGACAGAGGCTGTCATTCTGCCTGACAACAACTTTTTTTGCTCCACGGAAGAAAGAAAGTCGGTCATACGTGTTTAGACCAACAAGAGTGTTAAACCGAATTTCAATTTTTGTTGAATAAAACCAGAATAATGCCCACAAATTCCATTCGCGTACAGATAGTAAAGTGAACTTAATATATTGACACACCAAGATTACGATATGAGCAGATTGAGAATAAATATGTGCGTGACATAAGCAAAAATAACATACAAGATCGATTATCTCGTGAAGATCAACGGTCACACCTGCTTTGTAATTTTCAGATATTCACTTCCGTTTCGAAAAGCAGCACACACAAAATCATCCGCAGTATGTCAAGATATCAAATGTTAAATAAAACATGCGAAGCAGGTCGCCTGCCGCTAATCAGACTTGCCAAATTTAACCGGATGATCACTTAGCAGGGAACACGAGGGGACTCTTAGACACCTAGCTTGCTAGCCTGCTACTTGCTTTGTAATAGTTGGTGCAGGCAGTTTACTGAGCCTGAGGCCTAGCTCACTACAGTCCCAAGTTCGCATGCTAACCAGTGAATGAAAGAACTCGGCGCCTGTACACAAACAACGATCTGATCCATGCTGATCACCCAGAACATAATTATACTAGCCTGGGCGAGTACAGTCGGGGAATTACACGCTATAAAGCGCTATTCGAGCGGACAGCTGCTTGCACTGAGCGAAATGTTTTGCCTCTTACCAATAATACTTCTCAGTCCACTCTCAGTGTCAGCAAACCGCTCCTCGTGTGAAACTAACTTAGATGGTGCGGATTGTGGGCTGATGTAGATACGAGGAGAAAACGGACAGCAACAGCACGAACAGCGCTGAGCGAGATGCTGTGTGAAAAGCCCCCTTCACTATCCTGCCGAGTCACTGTGTCGTTCAGTCTGCTGCCTGCCTGTGTCGCGTTTCTGGGTTGGTTTCAGCGAACGGAACAAAACCAAAATGGCAGCTGTGGCACAGGGGCGGAGCTGCTCGGATAAAGAGGAACAGGAAAAGGTGGTCTGGCCAAGACTGCTGCAAATCCTCTGCAGTCGCCCATTGGCTGCCCTACCTACGACTTTACGGAAAACCCACCCACTTCTGCATATGCCGGGACTTCAGGCTTTTGTAATTGATATTCAGTTGTGCATAATGAACTGAACCACGTTATCCATTGTCATGAGGCTGTGGATAAAGAACTGAATCCATGCTGTAGAAGATAGTTCACCAAAATTAAAAATGCCATAATTTCCTTCCAAACCTGTATGACCTTATCTTTTACGTTCCACAAAAAAAGATGTTAAAAACTGTCTCAGTGTCTTTTGTCCATTCAGGGTTTTGTCAATAGTAACCAAAACTTTTTGGTTACCAAATTTCTTCAAAATATATTGTGTGTTCCACAGAAAAAAAGGCAAACCGTTTTTGAAAGATGTGAAGGTTAAAGAAAATTACAGTTTTTATTTTGTGTGAACTTTCCCTTTAAATGGTTTTATATCCTTGACAATTTACATATGAGATACAAATTATACTGAAAGTAAAAGCAACGTTTTAAGGAAAAATTATGATGTGTGTATTATTTGAGTCCTAATATGTTGGAAAATAACAATATATGTTTTCTGAGATATTTAACGTCCTTGCCCTTATAAACGCTATAGATATATGAAAACAGTACAATTATAATCTTGTTGTGGATGGAAAATATGTTTATGCATTCAATCTACAATTCTCAATTTTTTTAAAGACACCATTTTGTAAGATATTGTCATAAATGTCTCTCAATGGCACTCTAGGCTACAGCAATGTAAAGATAATGATTTACTTACAATTAACAGCCAAACGAAATGTACATGCATACAAATGTACATATTACTACTCAAAGTAAACATTATGGCATGCAAAACCTTTTGCAATAAAAGAAACGTGCAAATCTATAGAATATTTGTCAAATGGCTGAATGGAGGAATAAAGTGCTTATTTGATAACTTCATAGACATCATGAAGCAAAACACAGAAGCAGTTGCTGCACTTATTCACTCTACTTAACATAAACATGAAGAACGCCATAGAACCTGCTAGTTGACAGCTGTCTCTGTAAAGTAGGTCACAACTATTTTACTAAGGAGCACACATACGTGACATAAACCATTTGGGTAAAATATTTCACCCATGCAGATGGGTATAAACGGTGGCATAATATTAAGCCATAACAAAACCATAAAATAACAGCCTGTAGAAACACTGAACATCCACACTTATGATGCATCCATAACACTGAAGAATAGCCCTCGTTGATTTGCATAGAGTAGTTTACCTCTCCTAAACCAAAAACCCATGTAAAACTGTCTTTCAAAAGCAATGACTGCTAAAATGAGGGGTTAGGTATGGGCTTTCTTGTAAATGAGAGAAATAAGCGTTGGGGGATGGGGTGATACTTGTGACAAAGGCCCAAGTGGGCCGCTTATTCTCGCATATGGTACATATACAAGAAGCAAATTTCCCGTGTGAGTTACCTTTACAGCAGGTACAAATAATGTCAACAATCCCCAACGCACCTGCACTTGATAGTCAAAACCTCACAGTTCGAGTGAGCCGGTTAGCTCGCTGCAAAACACCATCTTAAAACGAGTTTCACATAGCGGTTGTATGCTTACTAAAGAGGGATCGTTGGATTTAAAAAAGCTGCAGTTTACATTATAGCAAATCGATGCTAACAGTGCACAGGGTTACATAAACAGGTCGAGTTTTAATGACCAGTGATCTAAACGGAGAAGCAAGGCAATGACAGGGTACCCCACATACTGACAAGTTTGATTCAGTATTTGGTCTATTTTTCCTAGGGTGAATCTTGAGATACTTTTAAAAGACTGTAATCTAAGCAGTTGTGCAGATATGTGGGCTGACAAATTATCTCGCCATCTTTCCAGGCTATCTTTCAGGGAAACGATGCGAGGACGTTTTGCGATAACGTTAGCCTGCAAAAACGAAGCTCGTTAGCTTAGCGCAACCTTTTTGCAGAGCATGAAGGAAATCTGAAAAATAACGCGAACCGTATGACGGGAGGTATAGCCAACTTTTCCGCAAGGATGAGTTGGTTTCTTGTGATGTGCGCCTGGAGCGCATTGTCTTGCGCACGCCGTTAGCTGGCTGTTCGTGAAAAAGTGGCCAGTTGAAATTCACAGGCAAATTGTTGCGCCTGGCTAGCCAACTTCAGCTGTAAAAACTTGGCTCTGGCTAGCTGTGACGGTGTTCTTGTGGACACGTTAGCTAGTTAGCATTAGCTAGGCACATAAGTATGCAGAACTCACCACATCCGATATTACTTGGCCTCTCCACGGTACTGAATACAGAAATACCTCGCGGGCAAAAGATAAACAACAAAAAGATCAAATTAAACCGTTTCTGTAACTTTATCCCTGGAAGTGGCGGGAGCTCCGTGACTTTCCAGTGTGAGGGGAGGCTGGACGGTTGCCTGACCGGCTATTCCCTGCACCGTTAACAGTTCAGCCAAGTATTCTTCAGTTCATGAGCGTAGAGCCAACATGTGCAGAGTTTGAGTTGAGACTGTGCTATTATTCAAGATACAGGAAAATAACACAAAATTGTGTTTATAATAAACCGTCATATACATTAATTGCATTGATGGCCAAATGTTAAACGTTTCGGATAATATTTTACAATACACATAATTGGGTAATAATTAAAAACTTTAATATAGTTTGTCCAAATCATAATTTTACCATCGCTATCCCCCCACCGAGTTACAAAATATACTCGCCCAAAGCTTGGGTTTCGCCTTGCGCTATGGGAGATGTAGTTTTTATGCGTTGAAATGTGCGTTAAGTTGCTTTTAGGTAGAACGTGTTTATATATATATATATATATATATATTTAAACGCATTTCAACCTATGATTTCAACGCATAAAAACTACATCTCCCGTAGATGTAGTTTTATGCGTTGAAATGTGCGTTAAGTTGCTTTTAGGTAGAACGTGTTTATATATATATATATATATATTTAAACGCATTTCAACCTATGATTTCAACGCATAAAAACTACATCTCCCGTAGATGTAGTTTTATGCGTTGAAATGTGCGTTAAGTTGCTTTTAGGTAGAACGTGTTTATATATATATATATATATATTTAAACGCATTTCAACCTATGATTTCAACGCATAAAAACTACATCTCCCGTAGATGTAGTTTTATGCGTTGAAATGTGCGTTAAGTTGCTTTTAGGTAGAACGTGTTTATATATATATATATATATATTTAAACGCATTTCAACCTATGATTTCAACGCATAAAAACTACATCTCCCGTAGATGTAGTTTTATGCGCTGAAATGTGCGTTAAGTTGCTTTTAGGTCGAACGTGTTTATATCGGGTGTGCCTCACACGTCCTGAAAAGTGAAGCTGCGGGCTCTTTGATCGCCCTCTGGTGGCTGGTTGCAGTACAGGTCATAAACCCCGCCCTCTCCATGTAAACGAATGGAACTTGCGTCAAAATAAAAAAAAAAATTACACTTCCAATACAGTTTTCCGAAAGATGGTTTTGGTCATTTAAGGTAGTTGTTATCACGCTGATTTATGTTCAATTGTTCGTTTTTGTGATAAGTTTGATTTTAGCTAGTAATTTGATGCTATAAAAACGGGGCTTGTCGTTATGGTCGATTGGGTCTGTGGGAGTTTGATACCGGCTCTCCACCTCACGACACTACTGCGCAGACTCTGGCTCCAAACGAATCTCTACTGTGCAGACTCGGGCTCCAAATTGCCTCATTTACTCAATATGGCAGCGGCCATACTGAGATGCTTTGTCTTCACTTTTATATAGTGGAAGGAATAGGAGATGCGTCGTCC
>NW_015651146.1:700985-701643 GCF_001515625.1 Sinocyclocheilus rhinocerous
AATTCTTTAAAAATCCTACAATGTGATTTTCTGGATTTTTTTTTCTCATTTTGTCTCTCATAGTTGAGGTATACCTATGATGAAAATTACAGGCCTCTCTCATCTTTTTAAGTGGGAGAACTTGCACAATTGGTGGCTGACTAAATACTTTTTTGCCCCACTGTATGTGGGGGCGTGTTCGAACGAGCCGTTTTAGGTAGGTGTGGCTAACTCTTAACTTTTATAAAGAATATCTCTTTGGATTTGAGACTTTAGTCTTTGCAACTTTACAGATCTTCTTTATGCACCAAGAGCTTGTAACACTCTAAAGAGAAAGGAAAAAATGAAATCGCATCATATGACCCCTTTAAGACTTGGTATATATATATATAGGCTACACACACACATCAAGATTTCTGGTTAAAATTCATATTAAAGGGTAAGCGAAATTGTATGTTGTACTATTTCTTTTGAAATGTTAACAGTTTAAAAATCTGTCTGCATTGACTGGATCATTTGAAATGGTCGTGCAGTGAAAAATATCCAATTAATAACAAAGTATGAGCTCATAAAACTACGCGCATAATAATGCATATATATATATATACATATACATACACACACACACACACACACACACATATATATATATATATATATATAAATATTATAATATACA
>NW_015651146.1:702615-704175 GCF_001515625.1 Sinocyclocheilus rhinocerous
CTAAACAAAGTAGTTTCGCTTTCACAACAAAACACACAGCGTCTCGACATGGCGACAGCAACAATACTACAGCGAGAATAAAAGTTACGCCATCTTTCTTTGCTTGAACATTTGGGCGGCGTTATGCAAATCTTCCCACATAGTGAAGTAGACATGTGGGGGCGTGTTAGAACGAGCCGTTTTAGGTAGGCGTGGTTGACTCTTAACTTTTATAAAGAATATCTCTTTGGATTTGAGACTTTAGTCTTTGCAACTTTACAGATCTTCTTTATGCACCAAGAGCTTGTAACACTCCAAAGAGAAAGAACAAATTGAAATTGCGTCATATGACCCCTTTAAGTCTGGTCCCTGTTCTTATACAGTCTATGGTCTGGTCCAGCGTTTATCGTGTTGTGCGTCAGTAATAATGGTTCGTGGGGAAACACAGTGTTCCGTGTGTAGTTAAAGTAAATGGACTAAACGAAGCCTCGAAGGCAAATTATTTGTCATATTTACCTGTGCCCTTCAGCAGAAATATACAGAAATTGAAGTTATCAAACACTAAATTCTAAATTAAATATAGATGAATCCTTAAAGCTATAAAAGTTATTTTTTCCTCTTTTTTTTCTTTGTCCTTTGATTAATAGACATCACAGCAGCTGGTTATTAGGTTGTTTTGGCTGCTATTACTTTAAGAGCTGCTGCTGCTGAACGTGACGCGGATCTGACACGCATCATATTTTCATACGTTTTCGTTGACCCACTTCAGGTCTTAAAGTCTCTATTAATGAGCTGACGAGTTAAATCGGGTGTGTTAGATGAGTGAGACAGTGCTGGGCTGCTCCAGGACAGTTTTGAAAACCATTTCAGAGACCCGTTCTTATTAAATGTGATACATATAAAATATATTACATGCATGCAGTTTTAAGGCAGCTTTAATCGCCTTTTTGGTAACTTCATCATGACTTAACTGACCACGACAGTGCATGCACGTAGTTTATTTCGCGCTTTTATATGAAATGATACAGCTACAGCGAGCGCCAGTGTACAGACGAAACATGCTACCTATCAGATTGTGCTACCCAAAATATATTTGCATTGTTTTAAGGGTAAGTTTATGGTAAGGGTATGTATGGACGGGTAGGTTTAGGGTAGGGGTAGGTATGGACATTAAAAAAAGCCTCAAACCAGAAACCACATGAATAAGATGCTGGTAGCACAATCTGATAGGTAGCATTTTTCGCTATCGATTTCAGGCTACAGCGCGCGCCTACTGGCGCCTTTGTGCGTGCAATTGAAGAGCACGCGCTGAGAGCACAGTACCGTTTCAGCGCTTGTTTGACTGGCGCTGGAGTGAAGTGGAGCGCGCATCTGAAACGTCTCCCGTTCTCAGTCGTTCTGCGACTGAATAAAATAAATGCACTTCTTGTCAAGAGAAAAAGTGACAGAAGCAGCAGTTGTGAGTGGGGTGGCCAAGCCTAGCCCCGCCCCTGCGTTAATTGCGCTAAATATTTTTAACGAAAAAATAATCGCCTGCGTTAACGCGTTAATTTTGACACCACTAATATATATATATATATA
>NW_015651146.1:704440-729389 GCF_001515625.1 Sinocyclocheilus rhinocerous
AGGGTGTATTTAACTTTCTTATTTAGGCTACTTTCTTGTTTAACTGTATTATTTCTTTGGTATTTATTTTAGTGTTTTGCAGGCTGCATATTCGCTGACTGAAGTGCTAAAATCAACATGAGCTGACGAGTTAAATCGGGTGTGTTAGAAATGAGTGAGACAGCTAGTGCTGGGCTGCTCCAGGACAGTTTGGAAAACCACTGCATTTCAGAGATATGTTCTTAAATGTGACTCATATTACAAATACATACATGCACAGTTTTAAGGTAGCTTTAATCGCCTTTTTGCTAACTTCATGACTTAACTGACCACGACATTGCATGCAGGTAGTTTATTTCACGCTTTGATATGAAAGGATACAGGCTACAGCGCGCGCCTACCGGCGCCTTTGTGCGTGCAATTGAAGAGCACGCGCTGAGAGCACAGTACCGTTTCAGCGCTTGTTTGACTGGCGCTGGAGTGAAGTGGAGCGCGCATCTGAAACGTCTCCCGTTCTCAGTCGTTCTGCGACTGAATAAAATAAATGCACTTCTTGTCAAGAGAAAAAGTGACAGAAGCAGCAGTTGTGAGTGGGGTGGCCAAGCCTAGCCCCGCCCCTGCGTTAATTGCGTTAAATATTTTTAACGAAAAAATAATCGCCTGCGTTAACGCGTTAATTTTGACACCACTAATATATATATATATATATATTAGGGCTGGTAAGCGATTAAACATTTTAATCTAATTAATTACATGATGTGGCGATTAATTATTCTAATTAATCGCACATCACATTTAGCTGAGAAATTACTCCCAAAAGATGATTTAAAGTCATTTTTGTGTAAAGCATCAAATAGACATTACAAAAAGTAGCTTCAGCAAGAAATATTTTGTTTGATCAAATTTATTACATATACTCTTTTGGACCACGAGGGTGAGTAAATGATGACACAATTGTCATTTTTGGGTGGGTGAACTATACCTTTAATAATTAATTTTATTAATATTACTATGTAAATATGAAATTATTTCTTTAATGAAATGATACTCTAAATAATATACTAAAACTGCCAGGAGGTGGTGGTAAATGTCTTAATGATTAAGTCATCGAGTCATTTATTCATTCATTTGATTAGTTCAAATGGCTGATTAATTCGGGAGTGAAGTAAATGGTTCTTTATGAATGGTCCATTAAATCATTAGGCTTGTTTGACTTGAAGCGGATCATCACCATCAGATCGATCGGTGTGTGACATCAAAGTACTGCAAGAGCTATTAGAGAGCAGACGGCTCCTTATGCTTCTGAATCGCTCTCGCGGTACTTTGTCATACACCGATCGATCTGTGCAGCGCCGCTTCAAAGCCAACGCGCCTATGGCCAATGGTTCAACGCGCCAAATGGTTCACCCAATTCGTTCAAATCGTGACCCACATAGGTCTGGGGCGGGGCAAGTGCGTTAAATGCGTTAATAATTTTAACGAGTTATTTTTCACCGTAATTAGCCTAATTAATCTAATTAACGCGTTAAATTACCAGCCCTATATATATATATATATATATAATTTAAGATGCTGTAGCGTGTCACCTCATGGCATGTCAACGTGATTCTGAAGTATAACTGCCCCTTTTGTAATTTTCAAAGCTTACACAGGGTTTTCTGGACAATAGACTGTGCAAACAAAACGCAGGGATAGTAAACACGAAGGTAAATTATATAATAATTGGGAAGTCTGTTAAACAATGATTGAAGTAATGGGATAGGAGCACTAAGGAACTCCATAAGTAAAAGACATTGTGTTGTATTAAAAAGTAGTTAAATGCATCTGTAGCAGACGGTAATAATGCATTAAAGAGGCATGTGTTGAATGTTGTGTTCACTAGAAGAAAAGATGAGCAGCACCCCAGTATAGTTGGGTACATATCTGTAATTGACAGGAAAATGACAAAGTGCTAAGAAGAGAGTGAACTAGAGACTGCTTAGTAGTCTGATGGACTGAAGATTTTTTAAAAATCTTGTGAAAACAAAACACTTCTAATTTGTTATATCCCCATATGGAATATCCATGCTGAACTGGAAACATCCGTAATAGCAAACTTGATATATGGCAAGTGTCTGTGTTAGCCTTTTTCACAATGTATTTTAAGCAACTTTAGCATACTTGATGCAAGGTCATTTTGAGCTGTAATATTTATTATAAGGTTAGTTATGTAACAACTGCCATTTTATACAGATCATGCCAAAAGAAAAGGCTATAAAACAAGATGGTTTGATCTGAATTTTATTGAAATAGTCATGTAGAGAGTGCAAAAAAATTACTTGGAAGAATATTCACATCACCAAAATCTATATAATAATAATTGGGGAGGTGGAAGCCACAGTTACAATTCACAGACATTTGCGAGGGCTTTACATGTAGACATTAGAGCTTACTTTAGGATATATTAGCAAAAGTACTATACAATGTAAAGATATATTAGTTTACATCATAAATTGAGAAAATAGAGTAAGAGAATGAGAATCAAACAAACACGTAGATGGACACATACAACAGCGAATAAAAAAGGCCAGGAAAGAGAATATAGTTGTAAAGTACTGTAGTCTCAAAGTTATGATCAATTCTCGCCCTCTGAGCATTATTATTCTCAATCAATGAAAGACTGACATGTTTGGCAGAGACTTGTTGTATAATGCGAGAATATACAATAAGAGAGATAAATGAAATGGATTTATTGGAAGTATTGAAGAAGGTAAATGATTGATGAGAGTACACAGATGCACTGCTTCAACTTCACTATCTCAGAGCAAAAATCCAAGATGGATGAAGTGACAAAAATAATAACACCCTCCAAAGTCAGTACCTGGTGAAGAGCAAATGCACAGCGGTTCTCCAAAACAGAGCAGGATGCCAACTTGTTTTAAGGGAACAAGTTTATTTAAAGGTGAATTTTTCAAGTTATATAAATTCTTGTATCCAAACCCTCCACAGACTCTACATTATAATTACTGTATGAAATTGTTATTTAGGAAACATAATAGTGTTTGCTATGATCTTGTAGCTTAGAGCAGAACCATTTGCAACCATTTATAGTGGGATAACCTTAACTGTTTTCTCTAATAATACAAAATAGTGTTCCCTATTTTCAGTTTGCTCAGTTACTTTCCTCTTTACACATAAAAAAAGCTTCTTATCCATCACATACAATCAATAACAAGGCTCTTTGCGTTGGAGCCCAAAGATCATTGTTCAGCCCCAAAACGTATGCTGTACTCATGGATCCATAATCCATATCCCAAAGATATTTTGTTACATGGAGCACATACTTTATTCTTGAGCGTTCACACTCTCTTAGCATATTTACAACCCTTTTCCTGATACACTTCCCCTTGGTGATTGGCCAGACCGCTTTGTAGACTTCTGGCCGTCACTGTTACTGTCATCGGCAGTTGGATGGCTGTGACCCTGGATGTGACTGGGTGGGGAAGGAGGTGGGTACGAGGGAGGCGGGATGGTCAGGTGTGGTAAAGAAGGCATTGCTGGGCGAGGTGTGGTGGGAAGGGGCGGTGGAGTCGAATGATGGTACGAGCGAGGTCGGGGTGACGGGGAAGAGCTGGCACTCTTTGCTCTCGGAAGGGTCTCGGGATGGTCGCTGATCTGCTCCAGCAACGAAGGCATGTCCCCCTCGATCTTCTCTAACACGGCAGCCATTTGTTTCTCAATTTGTTCGATTACACAATCCATTTGCCAATCCGCACTGGCTCCACTTCCGGGATCTAAACCAGCGTACTGTCCAACAGAGTAGGTTGGACAGTACGGGCTACCATACCCTGATGCACCATGGACCATCTCTTGCAGCTCCTGCTCAAATACCGTTTTATCATGGCCGAGACTTGAAGATCCCAATCCTGCATATGCACACTGGATGTTTTTCACAGACTGGCTACCCTTGTCCGCTTGTCCTTTCTTGAACTCTCTGCTTTTAGGATTGACCTCGCAAGTCGCCCCTACTTCCACTGGCCTCTCTGCAACTGCTTCTGGGAGCTGTGTTTGACACCAGCTATTTTTGGCCATATCATGGACTGTGTCTTTTTTGTCTTCTGATTTAAAAGGTGGTTCCTTTCCTGACAAGGTACTGGTTTTGGCATCAGAACATGAGCCATGATCCATCGAGAGATTGGCGGCCATTTTGCGTCGATTTGGAGTATCAGGGAAAGGTGATTTCTTCTCGACATTGCCAACAGTTGTGGCCTCTGGCTCCTTGGGGACATTGTTCTCTCGGTTGTCTGAGGTCTTGATAGGCTGGCTGGGTGCTGCTTTCTGGCTCGCTCTTGTTGATAGTTTGTCCTCCTTTTCAGAAGTGCCTTCGGTAGACTCTTTCTTGTTCGGCTCATCTGCTTGTACTTTTAAAGAGCTGTTTGATCTGGCAAGGGTCTCTGCTTCTTTCTCTTCTGCTTTTAGGTGTCTTGCTTTCTCCCCTTCTTGATTCTCCACAGGTCTGCTTTCGGTGGACACCTCATGGGACATGCTCACAGTAGAAATGCCGCCTGAGTCTGTTTGTATCCCTTTGCCATCTAATCCATCCGCTCTGACCCCTTCACCCTGGCCTTCAACTACCCCATCAGAAGATCCCATTTCAGAGGCTCGGAGACGCTGCATGAATGTGGTGACACGAATCGCTTTCTGAAAGTGAAATGAAGAAATACCAAACCCTTAGTACCTAGTCAATTATAAAGTAACATGAGGTCTTCTTTGCTATGGAGGTGAAATGCATTGTTAACAGCATGGCAGTCTGTGGTAGAAGTTTTCCATCTCTATCGCTTTCATGAGACAAACACATTGGAGATGTGCGTTTTAGTAATTTCATCTCTTTTTTTCAGTGTATCAAAACAACCGTTTTTTAGCAGTTAAATTAGTTCAACAGCTACAAATTACAGCTGAAAATTACTCCGGAACCCAACAATGAAATTAAAATAAGAGCCGTTTTTGGCTCATTTGTGTTTGTTACTGGCTGCTGACCTGAATGAAATGTTTTTGATATGTATGTGTCATCGACAAAAGCATGATGTGAATCAATGAATCAGGACCACGGTAAGTCATCTGAGGACAAATCACTTTACCTTCTCTCTCTCTCTCTCTCTCTCTTCATAAGAACCACTTTGGTCCTTTCTGGCACACACACAAACACAGGGACAACCTTTCATACACATACATGTGACATTACAATGAATATTCAATCTGGAGATTTGTCTGAGTGAATGAAGGACTAACTAGAATTTAAACTGGAATATTGAGGACACTGTGAGTAAAAGCCAGACGGCATATGACTGAATGCACATGGGACCAGCTGGGCAGTGATAAATTTGTTAGTTACTGGTGTGCAGATACAGGGAGGCTTAAGTACAGTGAGAGTCTTTCCAACAATCAGACTTGAACTACATATTTCCTGAATGATCTCTGCTTGAAGAATCAGGCCAGGCCATGAGACACAGTAGCCATGTATTATCGTACACTAGGTTTGATGCTAAAGGAAATATGATTGCCCAAGTCAAAGATTGTTATACAGAGAAAAGAATCTCTGCCTCTAGGCTGCCCCGCTAATATCAACAGTACCTTCAACTCCTGGGTATAACATGCAAGGAAAAAGCAAACATTAATATAATAACCATCAGAACCTTTATTAAACAACAGCTTTATTTGGTATTACCATCTTTACAGTTACCGTCCTTATCCATTATCCTATTATTTATTGTGCCGTTTTCTAGAAGAGTGATTAATACAATCATTAGAGGCACATGGCAAGTTGTACATGACTTTTGTGTGTGTAGATTCCTCTTACCCTCCACTTGGCCTTTGCAAAGTTTTTCTCAAATTGAGCACAGACTCCTTCCTTCAGATTCTTTTCCGAAGCCCCATTTCCAGCAATCCTGGCCAAAAAGAAAAAGAAAAAAAAAAACATTAAGTTGACATGTTGTCTCTGAAAAAAGCAACTGTGTGTTTGAGTTTGTTTATTTGTATATAGCTTTACCATTCATGCGAAAGTGCATCTTGTGCAGTAATTCTCAGCATTGGGTCAACGTCCATAAGTCTGCAGACGAGCTCTTTTGCTGCATGACATTAAAGAGAAGAAGACTGAAGGTTTAAAGCATCAAAAACAAAAATGACATTTTAATTATTACTAGTTTTGATGAGATCAGGAACTTATCAGATCCTGATATTAGTACCAGCAGGGGAAATTTCATCCCAGTATGGTGAATCAAATTCAAATTCTCCAGCAACAATGCGGCAGAAGATTATCCGGTTGTGCATATCAGTGTTCTCCTCCTCAGTTTCATCATAGAACGGAGGGTTTCCAGACAACCTACAAATGAGATTTGTATGATTTGCATTATGTACGGTGGCCGAGAGAGATCAACAGGCTGCAAATAAAAAAAAAACAGATGCAAATAGAAAAAACACCAACAAATTAAGAAAACATCTTCATCAGTTTGTCAATGGCTGCATCCGAAAACTTAGGCAGTTAGGCGTTTTTGCACGAAGGCACCTCATGAAACTGATTTCGGACAGCCTTCTGAGGCAGCGTCACGGTTCAATGATCTACAACAAAATAGAACAAGTTTTGGTGATAACTAAACAAATATTTAATTACTATAATACTGATTTCTCGCTAGAAATAACATCAAAAGTGCAAAAAGTTAGCCAGAAATATACAATTACACACAAACTGACCACCAAACGCAACTTTCAGATGCCATCTTTATTTTTTAGCTCAACCGTCACAGAATGAAACGCACAGGATTGTGGGATATCAAAGGCAGCGAAAGATACATCTATGCTGCCTTCAAAATTCGATCAGAAGAAGGTACCTCCGGAGACAGGAAGTAAAGCAGAATCTGGATTCGGACGTGCCTTGATGCCTTCCTGCCTTGGAATGCTGCCTCCGAAGGCAGCATTTTAGAGCTTTTCGGACGCAGTAAATACATGTGCTGCAAATACTCACAACACAACCAAATATAGAAACACACTGCAAATACGCACAGACCACAACAGAATGTTTAAGGGAACCGCAACAAGTGACGAACCTGGCTGGGACATGTTTATCAATGTCTGTTCAGAAAGGTGAGATTTTTGTTTATTTTAACATCCTGATCATATGAGTCCTTAGCTTTTTGCATATCATTAGCCTAAATAAGCTGACAAAATACACAATTACTGTCTGTGAAACCTTATGTAAACTGGCTGGCTAATTTTTACAACTTCCCCATGATCATTTACAATGGTTTTATTATTAAAAAAACAAACAAACATGGTTACTATAGTGAAACCATGGTATTTGTACAGCTGTGGTTATACAAATGGTAATCAATATGCAAAATAAATAAATAAATAAAAAGCAAAAAAAAACAAAAACATGGTAACTACACTTTTACTATAATAAAACCATGATTAATTTTCGTAAGGGTTGTTGGGGTCCCCTTGAAACATTTCCATTGGAGTCTGTGCTACTTGCAACACTTTTTGTATTTGGTCTAATTGTGCGTATTTGCGCATTTCTGTATTTGGTTGTGTTGTGAGTATTTGCAGCACATGTGTTGTCAAACTGATGAAGACGTTCTCTTAATTTGCTGGTGCTTTTTCTATTTGCATATGTTTTTTTAAGTTGCAGGGTGTTGAGCTCTCTTGGCTACCGTAATTATGATCTGTTATGTTGAATCCATTAGTATGTATGTAGGAATATATGCTGTAGATTTACACAAGTATTTTAAATCAAGGTTTTTCAAACTTTTTGGTGCCGTAGATACTGTCTATAACTATAGGCAGACAGTTTTTTTAACCGTTAAAAAATTGTGATGTCAAAATAAATGGTAAATGTGTTGCTGTTTTGGAACAATGTGCATTTTTGAAACACTAAACAAAAAAATATTAAAAATTAATCTCATGATTTCTGACCAGTCTTCAGAAAGCAGAAAGCCACAAACTACTGTTTTAAAGAACAAACATATAAATAAAATAAAGAATCGCTGACAAACCAATTGAATCTCAACAGAGTGTATCCAACTCCAACTTACAGTATGTACATAATGACCCCCACTGCCCAACAATCGACTGGTCTTCCATAGCGATGACGAGCCACCACTTCAGGAGCTAACAGGAAATATGAGAAACAGTTGTGAAGGTTAGTGCTTCACATACAAGTATAGGTAAATCAAGAGATCATGTGATAAATACCCAGGTACTCGGGTGTCCCGCAGGGCTCAGTGATTGATCCGTTCTCAAACCTGGACAGGTAGAAATCCCGCAACACGACCTTGTTGTGGTTGCTCTCTCTATAGTACATCAAGTTCTCCAGCTGAAATGACAGAAAAAGGCACAGGATAAAAAACGAAACAAACAACAACAAAAAAATCAATACTTTATAGGAGGAAAGACATGGCATTAGGCCAAAGTATGACTGATTAAGAGTTCGCTGTGTCCCAAATAATGTTGATATTCGTCTTTCAGCTGGCCAACAGAGACCAGACAGGACACACCCTTCACCTGCTCAATGTGAAGAATGAGTTTTGTCTTTAAAAGATAAATCTGAAAACACACAGCTGACCAACTACATATAATATATGAATCTCAGTCTGTGATATTTCAAGCACAAGCCTTAAAAAGAAATGCATCAAAGCTATATCTAAAAAAAACACCCAGGAGGCAATACAGAATAATGCATTACTGACAAGAATGAGCTTTGAGCAAAAGAGATGCACATATACATGTAACAGAGAATGTCTGATGCTAATATTGTGCACAGCGTGTTGCTGCCGTGCACTAGAGGGCACTACAAACACATGTTGTCTCATGACAAACAGCATCATAACCTTAATTGCTTTAGAACCACGGGGTGGCAATACTGTTTATTACTTTCATATTTGTTTTGAACATTAATGACACCCACAGGGAGCATCTGCAATATTACAGATGTACAGTGCTATGAGTCAAAGAGGACTAGGCGTTTGATTAATATAACTGATTATCATTTAATACTCAGCAGACAAAAACATCCCCAGCACACACATACGCAATAACATGTGTTAACACCGAGTTACAGCCTTATAATCATACATTCAGACTGTTTATTCAAGTACAAAAATGAAGCAAAAGTACAAGGTATCATTACAAAAGTCATACATCAGCCCAGTTGCATTCCACTTAATGCATATGTTGTTGCACTCCGTTATTGAATTATACACAATGCATATGGACTGCACATATGTACTTTTCATTGATGAATAATATCATATTATGATTGCAAACCCACCTTTAAGTTCCTGTGGACTATGTTGAGCGAGTGAATGTATGACACTGCTTCTAAGACCTGACGGATCACATTGGCGGCATCTCTCTCTGTGTAGTTCCCCTGGTCTAAGATCCAATCAAACACATCTCCACCTGTAGCTCTGTGAAAAAAATAAATAAGAGAAAAGAAGGGAGATCCGGATGTACTGTAAAGTTAATTCTTATTTAATCAACAGTAAGGATGTTTTTATACACTTAAGTTAAGGATGGGGCCACAGAAAACTGGAGCCTTGAGCTGAGCGGTGGCCTGGTCAATATAATAAATGATCAGGGGTGGCACTGGCAATATATTAAATAATCAATTAAAATCAAAATCCTTGTGGTTAATCACCAAACATAAATCAGTAAGTAAATGATAGCATATTAGAAGGATTTTGGTTAACCATTACATAAAAAAACCTGGCCAAATTTGCCAAATCTAGCTGCATTCATAAAGAAGGTGTGCAGTTTTTAAATGTCACATTGTTTATAAATATATTATAATATAAATATACTAAATAGAATTTATTTATTTATTGACAAATTTAAAACTACTTCTAAGTCATAAATTTAATTCTGGATCAGAACATTTTTGCTAATACCTAAAGTGGTGCACAAATTTGAAACAGTAAAATCTTCTCAAACTCTTATGATTTCAACAAAATATTATGTTTACTTTGGGGGTATTTTTTTGAAATAACAACAGTTTGAGAAGATATTCAAAGATTTTACAATCTAACATTTGTTCATAACTTTAGTTACTAGCAAAATGTTCTGATCCAGCCTCACATTTATGACTTAGATTTAGTTTTAAATTTAATTTACAATGAAGACATTTTTATTTATATTTAATATATCATAATATTTGAATGCAATTCTACATCTGACTTCATGTGCATCTAATGTAGTGCAACTCTGACAAACCTTTGCCACCAAAATGACATTTGAACACTACAAATATTTCATTTGCAGAATACTAGATTTGCAACCAGCATCATGCAAGCTAAATATAACAGGATCTTTAAGATTTAAATGGAAATGATAAATGACTAAATATCTAGAAACTATATTTTCTATCATAGTAACTCATTACTGCAATCTTAATAGCTGTAATAGCATGTCGGTGTCATTCATGCAAAAGCAGATGACAGGGTTTTAATAGATCTTAGTTCTGGCTAGATGTGGATATGAAGAAGTGCATTTTCTAGAGTGATGTTCTGATGTAAAGAGACTTGTCCTTGGCCTACTGAATGACACTGGGAAGGGAACATGACTGATCACGGGCAAACGGAGGTCAGACTCACAGCTCTTGTATGATGAAGAACTCTTTCCTGGTCTCGAATGCATCAATCAGCTGCAGGATGTTTGGGTGTTTGACCCTGGAATGAACACACCACGGCAAAAAGCTGAATAGTTTCTCTATCTCACATTAAATAGAGAAAAGTGTTTCAAAAAGAGTGAGAAAGGACAGAAATAATCACACCAAGGGTGATACATACAGCATCTCTTACCCTCTCCATCCTTAAAGGAGCAGCTCACCCTGCTACATTTTCAATTTTGTGCTCCAGAGTTTAAAGAAAATTTGAGGTTTGAAATGACACGAGGGCAGAATTTTGATTTCTGGGTGAACTATCCCTTTAAATTTTCTCATTGTCCTCTCAGATTAGCACTCTCACAAAACCCTACATCATCTGTTGATATTTTGAGTCACCACGTACATTTTCAAGATCATGATCTCGTTCTTGGCTGCCTTCCGCACTTTCCTGCCATCCTTCTTGAGGAATTTCTTGCACACATAGACCTTGTCCGTCTGTCGTTCCTTTACCAGGCACAGCTCACAAAATTCTTTTCTGCAAAGAGAAATTGAAATTCAAAGAGAATGCTGCATTTTATGCTGCAATAAATACCCCTTATGGTTGTAAATCGGTTGTTTTAAGAAGCACACTGCTGTGACAAACACCTATGTATTGGGAGAAATGCATCCTGAATCAAAGTTTAATGAGATCACGTGTCTATAATTGATGGATTGGCTTTCTTAAGGCTTTAATTGCAGATCTATGCACACTCACGCCTTGAGGACCTGTCCAATCTCGTATTTGTCAGTGATGTCTGACAGGCTGTTGTATGACCGCCCATCTCGCAGAGCAAGGCACCCAAATGGCATGACAGCATCCACCTGTCCAGAGGAGAACAAGCATACACATACACACACAGCAATCAATCTCAATAAATCTAATGTCATGCACTCTAGAGGAGCATGTGTCTTCACAAACTAGCCTCACCAAGACAGGTCCCACACAGAAATGGCGGAATCCTATTTAATGCTGTTTCAACATGACTGAAAAGAGATTTGTTTTGTTTTGTTAAAAAAACTAATTAAATATTTTTGGAACATTAACTGGAAATAGTGGACATTATTCACCCAACATGTGCAGAACAATTTCTGTGTAAAACATTCTTGTGAAACAATCCATTCCATTACACAGAAATTCTTTCTGCTTATGAATAAGGCCCACTGATTATAGGACACTTACTGGAACAAGGGTACAAAATAGATTTGGAAAGTCTTAGAAACTATGAGGTTTTTTTTTCAACAAAGAATTATTAAAAGGAGATATGTTTAGCCCTCAGAAATGTTTTTAAGGAAATCTGACAAAATATTATATTACATTTATTTTCCATTCATTTTGGGTTAACAGTTTTTTTCCCTGTTTGGGGCATGTCTGAACATAGCATAAAATGCTGATTTGTGTGATTTCATTATATTCTAGCAATAAAATTAAATAAATAAGTGAAAATTGATAATGTATCAGGGTTGTAAATCACAGGTTTGCAGATTCTGCCTAGATTAAGCTGTCTCTCACTAGTGGCTAGCTAGTTTGGGACCAAATGTTAGTTTTGTTAGTTAATAATAAACTTATATTTCCCATATTTGCATAATAATAAACAGCATGCTTTTGTCTCTATTAAAAATGCAACATCACATAAAATTGTCAAATACACACACACACACACACACACGTCTGGTTTGCTATCCTTGTGGGGACTCTCCATAGGCGTAATGGTTTTTCTACTGTACAGACCGTATTTTCTATTGCCCTACACCAACCCTACCCCTAAACCTACCCCTCACAGGAGACTTTCTGCATTTTTAGATTTTCTAAAAACTTCATCCTGTGTGATTTATTAGCTTGTTTACAGAAAATTAGCTCAATTTAGGTCCCCACCATGACACGAGTCCCCATGAGTCTGTGTGTATTCAGGTTTAAGTCCCCACCAGAAATATACATATATATATTGTAGTAATAGATAAGAGTTAGCACTCCAAAGAACACAATTTTGCTTCAATTGCTAAAAGAAACTGAAATCTCTCTTTGTGTTACATTCTAAAGAATTTTCTGATGTATTACACAATGACAAGATCAGAAATATAATGCTCAAGTGAAAATAATTCAACAGATGGTTGAGAGGACATGTTTGTCTGTGCAGAGAAAAAGAAGACCTTTAAGACTGATGGTATCAGTGAGGAAGAGCGTGAAGAGAGTGACAGCATCTTTATCAGAAGGGAGAGCGCTGGTCTGTTAGCTGTGTAATCCAGCTCCGGCTCCTGCCCCTAATCCCTAATCCCTCACATGGATCCATGCAAGGGAGGGGTTGGCATACAGTAGGAGAGGTCGGGAACAAGTGAAATATTACATAACCGGAACACTATGTAGGACTATGCTGATTTCACGCTGAATATCTGATATGAAGCAATGAACTGGCATATTGTTTTGTCTGCTTAGAAAAAGAAGTGAAGAATTTAAAACCATCGAGGCACTTCCAGGCTTGTGCTTGACAGCTGTTCATCCTACAGCAAAGTCAACATGGCATTTTTACTCGTACTTCTGAGATATCATGTTTGTTATATTTGCATAGCTATTTGTGTTATCTGCCTTCTGGTACCACACAAACAACCCAATAACAGTCAGTTAAAATGAAATTGTGTCATGATGATTTGTATGTGACAGGCCTGTTAGAACATTTCCGCATTTCAATAAATAAGATATGACACCCAAAAAAACATGTTACAAGAGCGCACTGCTAGTCATAGGGCTTGTGTCTAAATTAAGATGTAGTCAAGATGAGAACAATGTTGTGGTGTTGTAAATTTTGACTTGATAATATTTCATATGCAGGTCGCAACAATAACAAAAACATGCTCACCCATTAATAGAATATAAGAAACTACAATGGACAGATTTTTTAGAAAGCAAATGAAAATATTTTCAAAATCGACTAGTTTCCTGAATTGGCTGGTTTCGGGTTCACTTGACCCCAGTCAGACACATTTCCCAAAGGGTCCTTTACATAAAATGTCTTCTTGTGTTCAAATTTAACTAAATGGGGCACAACAGAATGAAACGGAACTCATGGCTCTCCAGACGTGTTTCAAAAAGTTAAACTATTTTTAACTTGACATGCTATCTTAAAAATGTAACACTCATGTAAGAGCTGTGGCACAGAAGGTAGTGCGTTGCTTCTGAAATATAAAAGGGCTGAAGAGCTTGTGGGGTTTGAGTTTGGCCCAGACCAAATCCCACTCTCTTTCCTCCTCTTTCTCTCTGTACATGGCACAATATTCTCAAAATGCAGTGGCCACTTTTGCAAGAGGATTTTATTATGTACAGCAACAGCAAGATACAATTTTATAATAATAAATAAATAAATAAATATTTATTTACAAAAATAAATTACAGTTTTAAATAAATAAATTAGAAGCATGTTTTAATAATTTTATAACAAATATTTATTTATAATAAATAACTCTATAATAATAAATAACTTTAAATTATATATAGATAGATATTAACATTTAAATAAATACATTTTTTATTTAAAGATAGGCCTACATGTAACATTTTTAGCAAAACAAAGAGCAAGTACATCATAAAACCATCTTCCAAACTGTGTTTTTGCCTTACCCTAAATCACAATGGCAAGCCAATAATAATTAATATTTTAGAGCTGACAGGACAGAAACGGCATATTTTCATCATCCGTCCATGTGTTTATGTCATATCTGTAAATAAAGGAAAGAAAACTACTACTAAATGAAGTGAAAATAGCTTAAAGCCACAACAACTGAATCTAAAAACCAGTTACTAGTTTGGTCTATTTGCTTACAAATAGCCTTGCCAAGTCATAGTTTCCACCATTATCTGATATAAATAGCAGTCGTTATGTCTAATTTTATTTTAACTTTTATAACATTATTTTAAAACTACTGATTTCAACAACGTCAGAACACTGACAGCATTGACAGCAACTTACCTTAATAAGACCTTTTTTGCATATCCGTCTTTTATTAAATGGGAGAGTTTTGATGTTGTTAGTGACTGATAAGGCGATCATCTGTAACTAGCGGTGCGTCTCAAACCATCAGATTCATCCACACAGTATAGCTATGCCGAAACTCTAGCTTTAAATATTTTTTAAATGAAAAAATATAAATAAATAAGACTAGTCATTGGGGGATGACTAGCTGACAACTGTGGCCCATCTGTAATGCAGAGGAAGTTATACGTTTTGAGCCAGAGCTGCTACTTTCATCCTACAGGCACTTTTTAACACTCTTTCCGCATGGCATGAACGTGCTGACAAGATATATTCACAACGAGTGTGGATTCCTTCCGGAGATGGATGCAAATACAGGAGGTGACATGCTTACATTAGGGTAGTGATGCGCATGTTTTGATGGGAACCTTGCACTGGAACAATGGATCACATCTGTCAGCTCTCGCTCATTATTTGCACTCAACACGAGCGCGTGCCCTGCGTTACAGGACTCAGGTGCACCGTAAATACATACTGAACCGCACATCATTCTCTCTTGTAGGGAAGACTTTGTTAATGTTCCATTATGAGATGCGGTGTGGATGAAGGATTACTGTCTGAAAGCTTGTGATTTCTCAAATCAGTTCTAGCAAAAATGTATGTTGTTTTAATTGGGGTCCATGCATATTCATAATGGCTATTTTTGCACATGCCCACGCCTTACATACACACACCCATCTTTGGGTCCAAAATTAGCATTCGAACATTCTCCCAGCTCGCAGAAGGCAACGCGTCCACTGGAGACAGAGTTCAAGAAAGATACGAAGACAAAGACGAGGCAGCGACAAAAGGCTCGAGGGGTGCCTTCTACAAAGACGAGCTTGCAACAGATGCCTCCCTCCATCATTAAAGACCATAAGACCCTCAACCATCAGCCTTCCCCAAGACGCTTCTCTGTAAAGCTGCGCTCTTCTCTCTGCTGTCTGTACTGCTCTTATTAAAGCAATGAATCTTCATCTCCAGAGACACACACATTAAACACCAGATCCAATCCCACAGGATGGATGAGAGGAGCTGTGCTGTTCTCCAAACACATCTGAACCCAAACCCACACACACACACACACACACACACACGTAAGCAGGCACACACACCTCCTCACAATCCAGCACAGCAACAAGTTCAAAAGTCACAGCATGGAGCGTAGAAGTTTGATGTCCTCCCTTCTTCCCCTTGCTTAATCTGGTGCTAAATTATAGCGTGCAGTCCCGTGTTCATGTCCACCTCTCACAGACAAACACAATAATCATTATCATCCTGCTGGGTTTATTATGCATTTGGTGTTCTGAAACAGAATTTTGTCACTGCTAGACGCAATATTTGCCAGAGCCTCGGCTCAAGCCTCAGATGTAATGAAAATATTGAGAAAAGACTCATCCGAAATAGTAAAGCAAATATTCTGCCTTCAGTTCAGCTTCTTTGTTACAGTTATCATATACATATACAATGTCATGCTTGGGAATATTTTCATGTGGAATCAACAACTGTATCACAGAGCGCTGTAAGGGAAATGTAAACAGGACACCATTTACACTTGTGATAGATCAGAAGTAGTGTTTTTTCTTCCGTACTTTTATATACCGGTACATCAAAATGAAACAAATTATTGAAAAGGAAAACAAATGTAGGGTGGGGACTCCGTTGTTAATTGAATGTAGGCAGATCTGAATGCGAGGTTGCAGTCAGTTGTAAGAAAGTGAAGTGACGTGTGGCCAAGTATGGAGACCCATGTTTGGAATTTGTGCTCCGCATTTAACCCATCCAAGTGCACACACAGTTATGAATACACACACACTGTGAACACACACCCAGAGCAGTGGGCAGCCATATTGCTGCAGCGCCCAGGGTGCAGTTGGGGGTTCGGTGCCTTGCTCAAGGGTCTCACCTCAGTCGTGGTATCGAGGGTGGAAGAGAGTGCTGGTTATTCCCTCCCCCCACCAACAATTCCTGCCAGACCTGAGACTCAAGCCCACAACCCTTGGGTTAAAAGTCTGGCTCTCTAACCATTAGGCCACGACTGTCTCAGGGGCAGGGTTTATATAAATGAAATGATTAGAGAAATCCAGCATATGTCAACGGAAGATATAGTTATGAAATTCTGATTAAAAATTACAGTTAAAAAAAGATGATGAATTTTTCACGATAAAAATCAATAACATGCATTTAGAAAATAGATCACAATAACTCATACAAAAATGCAAATTAATTTATCCAAACTTCATTCCATTCTGAATCGTTTTGTGAACTGAATCCAATGATTCCCTCAAAATATTTGACTCAAAAGAATGATTAGTTCACGAATTGGACATTGCAACTTCTTGGTTAACATTTGTTGGTGAAGATTTACATTTCAGCCTGTTCCTCACACAAAATCAGCATATGACTTTAGAAAACTTGGAATATAGTTCATGAGTCATACAGATGACTTTTATGATACCTTTACAGGGCTTTTATTGGTCCTTTCGAAGCTTGAAACTCCAGTTCCCTATCTGTCAGTCACTACGGGTGCTTCTCAAACGGAAGAGTGCATCCTACAAAGGCTGCATATCTCGGCTGCCACGTCATCAAACATCGCTGAAGGCCATCTCAATCGGAAGGATCCTTGGAAGGCAGCGTTTCGCGTCTTTCATTCAGCTGAATTTGAAGGATGCATGGGATGTATCCTCCGCGACCTTCAATCACCCACAATTCTTTGAGCTTGTCTGAATTTATTTAATTTAATTATGCAATGTAAGACAAAAATAATGTTTTCGGACATGAAAGGATAGATGTTATCTTTTGTTTTGGTGTAAATTACTTACTAAACGCTAAACTGCCAATAATTTAAGCCATTTATTTTGGTTTAAATTTAAGCACCCCCGGCAGTCAGACTTGGCGGAGCAGTCTGACGCCAGGCCCAGTACTGGTGTTTGCATGCCCGGAGTCCCGGTCAGCCCCTGTACTGGGCTAGGTGTCCATATGTGTATTCTTCCACGGTAAGGTTTCCCTCTCTGTAAACCTGTGTCTTCCCTTGACAGACCCGCTCTGTCAGTCTCTTCTGGCAGTTGTTCCATTCCTACTCTAAGGTAGGACCTGCCTCAGAGACCCATTCCATATGTAGTACTGCCCCCTGGGTCAGTCCATATCAGTATCTCCACATGTCACCTCCCTACGGGTAGGATGTGGTCTCCGTAGCGACCTTTTCCTCAAGGCTCACTTCCCCATCGTTCTGCCAAGCTGAAAGAACAAATAGGAAAGATTTGATGCAATCTTTCACTGAAGGTTGAAATCCCTTCCAAAAACTTTTTTTAACCCTCATTCCTTTATTGAGGGAACGGAGACGTTATGTCCCCATGCCACAACCTTGAACCATTCGCTGTTGCCGGGACACGTTCTCGGCTCCTCAGCGTAAAACCTAGTGAGTGGATGCGTGCTGTCACCTTATATAACCGTGTGCATGGGGAGTGGCTCAGCATGCAAAATCCACTAGCCAATTCTCATTGGCGATTTCTCTTAAACTCAGAGATGATTGGGCTCCCAAGTGAGACCCCATATGTCGTCACGACATAATGTCTTTGTTCCCTCCATCAGGGAACGAGGGTTACGTACGTAACCGAGACTGTAGGTTGTACATGATGTACATGACTAGAACGAGTTCCTTATCCCTGAGCTTAAGTGCACATAGGTTAATACACAGGGAACACAAAAAGAAAGGAGAATAGATTGAAAAGAACTGGGAGAATGCACCATTTGTGACACACAAATGTTTATCAGGGGTGTTTTCTATGAAGGAGGAGATTTCAATGAGAAAATAATCAACAGTACAGTAGAGGAAGGTAAGGACAGAAAGCATGGTCACGTCACTTTGACTCGCTGATTACACTGTCAAAAACAGGGATATTTCACCGAAAAATGTACATTCATTTACTCACTCTCATTTTGTTCCAAACCTGACGTCTGTGGGGAAAAAAAAGATAATTTGAGAAATGGTTCAACTGTCCATAAAATGAAAGACTATGGTGTTAAAAAAAAACACTGGTTTGCACTAAATTTCATTGACTATAAAGACATTTTTCAAAATATTGTGTTTTGTTTTCCAAAGCAAAAGTATTTAATCAATTTAAATTTTTAGTGATACTTCACTGTGATTTGGTTTTGTTTTTTATAATGAATTTGGCATGCATAAGGACTATTCAAGATATACATTTTACTAGTACATGCGTTCCCTGGGGATCAAATCCATGACCTTGGAACTGTTATAATCATGTTTTACTATTCAAGCTACAGGGACATACTATTTTAATATATTTTTTATTTTAATAATTAATATACATATAGAAAAATATTGCTTACAAAATAAAAATGATGTTCCATATATCTTTAAAGTGAAAACTGTGTCACGGAGCTAGAAAAAAAACCTACCACATGCCACTGACATGTTTGTCATATTCAAGTGGGAAGGGAAAGAAATCTAAAATGAAAACTCTAAATGTACTGTAAAAATCGGTTCAATGATTCATGAGAAATGTTAAAGTATCCATAATGGTATTTTGAGACCCGTGTAGGCAGAGGAGAGGAATTCATTGTGTTAAAAGACCGCAGGTACAACAAGACTGTGGGAGGACAGATTTTATTCATTAGAAAGACAGAAACCATCAAAGCTTTCATTCGTCTTCACTCAGCTCCTATTGTCTTTAATATTAAGTGGAATCGTTACTTATGATGACACAAATTGATTTCATTGTGGTTTTGCCACAATATAATGAGGGACTCCTGATGCTCGCTGTACTCTCTTATGCCTCGGAGAAGCCAATGCAAATGTTGCATTTCCTTTTTTAAGCCATTCGCCTGCTCACTGCATGAACGAACCCTCTGCCCAATTATAATCAGCGATCTACACATAGTTCATAGTTCCCTCATCACTGAACTGTCTGCAACCAACAACAGAGCAGAAAATAATTTACACCCGCCTTTTTAATAAGTGAACTTGTTGAATTGTAAATTTACAACATCAGTCTACAGGAGGAACGCCGGGTGTGTTTTTTTTGGTCAGAATTATGGACATATTATAAAACCAAGCTCCAGAACAAACGCAAATGAAGCCTTGTAAATGGATTTCTATGAAATGATGCTCATACCACTTGCTTAGCAGCAGAAACACAGAGCTGCGAACAGGTCCCACTTCTTTGCAACAAAAGACATTTTTTAAGTTACATTAAACCCATTAGCGAAAATCAAATATAACCGAAGACATTTAAAGCTAGAAGACGGGCTTGTCGCCTGCCTGGTACAGCAGGAGATGCGACTATTTCTCCGGTTTGCTATATAACGAGTTTTTAAAGCATGCTGGCAGCTGCGGTAAAAGGGCTCTTCATGAGACCCTTCTTTCGGCAATTCTGCTGCTTTTTTAACACAGATGCCCGTGTCCTAGCAGAATCTAAATGAGGTCCCTGGGGTCTCGCACAGCCGGGGCCACATACAAGACATCCGCATCATTACCTTTCTCTGTCTCCCTACAGGCTGTTCTTCAGCTATAGATACTTTATATCTCCCAGTGGGGAGACAGTGGAGCTAAAACAGGAGCTGGTGTGTGTAACCTTTGGTCAATAGACCCCTGCGGATAAAAGCAGCGATTGACTGAAGCAAAAATCAATTTGATGAGTGACAAACAGCTATAGTCCAAAACTGAGATACAAACACGGGAAGGATAGCAGAAGAATAAAACATTCTCATTCTTCTTTGATGACGGATTGGCAGATTTACATTTGATGAATTGAGAAAAACAGGTTGTGATAGAGAGTAGGGAGGGTAAATATGCGTTCGCTTACTATTGTTTATGAATTATGTATTAGCATTGAGTGGATTAACGCTGAAAGGCAGTGCGGTAACTCATGCTTAAATGCCGTAATGAGAAAAAGATACACTTGCTTACTAACTAACTGTGATTTTAATTCAGCATTCTGCACAAACCTTTGGGTTGCTCAGTGTTTTGGTCTGAGATGTGCTTACTCAAGTGAACACACACACAATACGCCCCAACACACACACACACACACTTTCAGGCACAGACAGACACATGGTCACGGATGGTTTTAAAGTCTAATGATTATGTTAGCAATAGGCAATAGATTAATTTAATAGAAATTAATTTCTTGCGCGACCCAGAAATTAAAACCACCCACATATCCAAATTTTCAGCATGATGAGTGTAATAATGGGGTCAGATCATACATTTAAAAAAAATTTTTTTTTTTTTCCCCTTAGGTTCACAATGTTAAGCTTTCCTGCACCAAAAACAGTGGTATTTTGACATTTTATTTTGTCCCACATTTTTGTCCCAAGCAAAAAACAGTTTATAGTAATGCACTTTGTGAAGTCTGAGACAATCACACAGCACCTGACTAAACGTTAAAGGCTGACAACAGAACTTTGGCCTCTCTATCGCCATCTGTGGCTTAAACATAAATCGCAAGACACTTGTGAAGTTTTTTTTATGGCAGTTGTGTTCGGCATTTTATTCGTTCATGTGAATCTGTCGTTCTTCACCACTGACAGTAAGAAGAAAGTCTTACAAGGCATATTTCTGAAAAATATGTCATTTGAGCAAGTAACATACCTGCCACTATAATAGCCTGGATCTTTTTTCATTACTTGCAAACATGACATAAACAAGCAAGGACAAATGATGTAAACCTGAAATTTTCCACCATATCCAACCTGATTGCTCAATACTGTAGCTAAACCAATATTGCAAGCTTATCGTATGAATTAGGGTAGATTTTTTTAAAAATAAGCATCAATATGGGAATTGTTAAATTCATAGTGCAAGCTAAAAGTATTAAAAATATTTTTTTTCTGTAATTTAAATAATAGAATCTAAATATTAGATGAAAAACCTAAACTTAAATTTAAACTAAATATTTGCAAATGTTGTTTTGGCAGCTAAATGGAATAAAATGTTATGTTAAATAAATGTTAAATAAAAAGTTGAAGTACAAAAATTATATTAAAAAAACTTAAACTGAAAAAAAATTAATAAAGGTATATAGAAATATTTAGGAAAAATTGAAAATGACTAATAAAAAAAACAAAATTACTTAGAAAAATTCAAAATATGAATAAATACTATAACACTGTTTCTAACTGCAGTAACAAAACAATTTTATAAACTGAAAAAACAATAAAGAAAAATTTCTGTGATATTTGACAGCCTGCCATGCTGTTGACAGTGCTTAAACTGTTTTTACCCAAAATATTCATTTTAATGGGCCATTTTTTTGCTTCTATTTAAATACTCATTTCAAATGTAACATGAGTAACAATGCTTACTTGCGGGCTGTGGGTTTGCTGTCAGGCCTAATATAGTTGTTTTAGTCAATAACAGCCTCTTTGCATAGCTTGCATTACATTCCGACAGGTTCACAAAACAAACCTCACTGAAATGTGTCGCACAAACTGTAAAGGTCAGATTGATTCGATCAGGCACCTTGTTAAATGAAAGTTTCTGGTTCCGTGTAAGTTAAGCTCTATCTGAAACAGGGACGCGGGAAGTAGGGGTGCTGAGGGGGCTACAGCACCCCCTGTTTTCACATGGTTGCAAATGCAACGCCAAGTTTGTTCATTTAAATTTATTCCGTTTTAGCATTTAATAATTTATTTGTAATGATCTCTGAAATGTAAATTGTAAGTGGGCTATAATAAACCCATGTTTATCTTTATAAACATGATTAATTTTACTTGTGATGTTTTCTATATGGGACGATTAGCCTAATCCTCATGAACACGTGACGCTAGCGCGTGGTATCAGACATGAACTGTACAGAATGCGAACAAGATTAACTTTAATACTTTAAAAAAGTATTAAAAACTTTAAAAAGGAGATAATGGCGCAAAAGCGAATATCAGATTTTTTAAAATGCCCATCCCAGCAAAAACTTTCCAAAATCGGCATCCAAACAACACCAGCCCCCCCCCTTCAACCAACACGGACACACACAGCACCCCCAACCGAAAACATCTTCCCGCACCCCTGATCTGAAACATCTGTGACATACTGTCAATTACCACTGAAAACAATTCAGACCCATTTTACAAGCTGAGGGACGAGTAAAAATTGTCTGTGGTAATCGACAGTATGCCACAAATGCTGTTGATAAAACTGAACTTGTTAAACCCAGATCATTCTTTTAAAAATAAACCTTACCTACACGTTTCTAATGTTATGCAAGGCCGCATGTGCTACCCTACAGCAAGGAACAGCTTGCAGACCTGTAAAAACAGTCTGCATCGATTTTTACAAAGCTCATCGTTCTAAAAAAGCGAGGTGTGCTCTGATTGGCCAGCTATCCAGTGCGTTGTGATTGGATGAATACCTCAAGCGTGTGACGGAAATGTTACGCCCCTTACCATATTGTGATGCCTTGTCCCAGCCGGAGCGACGAGACAAAAACATTAAAACCCATTATAAACGAGGCATTTGTTGCATCCAGTGGGGACATAATTACGGATTATAATGACTTATACTGTCTTTTTACGCGTTGCATTGCATCGCACCGCGTAAACATAAAACCATGTCTGCATTTGTGATCGGAGAAATGACAAACTACAAACGCTTCTCTACACTGCTCAATACTCGCGTTTGAATCATCAGTGGCAAATAATTTAAATATGAAAAACGTACTTATAGTCTGTGAGTCAGAACAGCCGGCATTGTAGTCTACTCTACCTTGATTCATTCATGTTGCACAGAGACGCAAAACAGTGCTGTGGCTGTTTGGATTTTTTTTTGTTGGCAAAATAAAGCAAAAACAGGCAATATAGTGTCTAAGACGTAAGTTACCTTCTTGTTTATTGAACTGTTGAATACAATCACATTTGTAATCATGCCGATTTTAGAGGTGAAAACTGGCACTCTTCGTGTGATATTGACTAACTTTCTTTCTGTGGTATTTTTATGCACAATGGCGTTTAGTCTTTCACAAAACATAGCTAACGTCGGGACATTATAACTAGCCACCATATTGATTTACGGTCTTAAATATGTCCAGCGCTTTTTCTTTTTTTTTAAGTCTGGCCCCTGTTTTTATACAGTCTATGGTCTGGTCCAAATAATTTGCCTCGATGATTTTTTTGTATTGGAGTTACTCGAGGTATTCGAGGAATCGTTTCAGCCCTACTCCAAAGAGAAAAGAAAAATTTAAATCGCATCACATGACCCCTTTAAATGAAAATAAATACAGAAATACCTTAAAACACCCGCAAAGTAGTTTGCAGGTCAAATACTGCATATGTCAGACATAATGACAACATATAGTTAGAATGATCTCAAAATGGTCTCAGCTGTAAACTGAGCATCTGCAGTACCATGTTTCCTATAAAAGTGACACATCTGCACATGCTATAAACTTTTACTCTCACCCATTCTCAACTCATTTCACTTTAGGATCCTGGTTTACACAGCAGCCTACCACAAATTATCATACATATTAATATTACTATGCCCATATATAGGAGTAAACAAAGATTACATAGCCATATATATATACTGTGTGTGTGTGTGTGTGTATATATATATATATATATATATATATATGAATGGATATATATATAACCACTTAGAGTGAACTACTGTTGATGAGATAAATTGATAACTTGGCCTTATTTCAACACATTGTGTCAAAACAATATATCTTCAACTACAGTCCAACATTAAATAGTATTTAAGATTATTTTGCAAAATATAAGATGTAATGTTACAATCTCCACGCTACAAACAAGCACATCTATCATAATGCACAATGATTCTCCCATTAAAACCTTCTAAAATGTATTTTGGGCTGCATTTCGTCATATTAATGGAGTGCTTTGACTAGTTTCTGCCCACTTGCTGTTATCTCACCTGAGTACATGTTCGTTAATTTATGTTTATGTTGTATTCGATGTGGAAAGCAGCTTCATTTTCGGACTGGAAGGTAATAATTTTAATACATATTCTGCATACTTCTGTTAATATCGCACAACTAACAAGGTATGACCATGGTAATTCACTGTCCTGAGACATAGCGAGGGTGAGTGACGCCTTGTCCAAATACCCACACTTGCGGTCTTGGCCACTTGAGAGCGCGTGCGCTCGACAGGAAGTAAGTGCGCAAGACTGTCCCAGGTCTTAAAAACGGCAAAGCGCAGTGCCCTTAACACACACTAAATCCACACTATCTCGAATACCGCTCCGGAGCGCTATTCGAGGCTTAGTGTATCCCATCATGCATCATGTTCTGGAAATAAATCATGAGACTTT
>NW_015651146.1:729951-749525 GCF_001515625.1 Sinocyclocheilus rhinocerous
CATATAATTTGGTAGTAAAACAAAGAGTTGCACGTTTTATTGGTGCAAATGAGTAGTGGTGATATTTATTTTTGTACAACATTTGCAACTGCTTTTTGTCACATAATTAGAAGCACCACAAAATTTAATTGTCATCTGTTATAGAGACACTGAACAGACATTTAGAAGTTGATTTTAAAATGCAAAGTATTGAAAATAAAAATAAAGCTCTGTAAAAACTTGCATTTTTACAACACTATAAGTGTGTCCCATCAGGTAATGAAAAGTTCTACACACACTTCTGGGCTGCATCCGAAAACTGAAAAATGCTGCCTTCGGAGGATGCATTCCAAGGCAGGAAGGCATCAAGGCACATCCGAATTCAATGTTAGCTTCACTTCCTGTCTCCTGAGATGCCTTCATCTGGCCGATTTTTGAAGGCAGCATAGATGTATCCTTCACTGCCTTTGATATCCCACAATCCTGTGTCTTCCATTCTGTGACAGTTAAGCTAAAAAATAAAGATGGCGTCTGAAAGTTGCGGACGGTGGTCAGTTTGTGTGTAAATGTACGTTTTTTATCAACGTTTTCCACTTTTGATGTCATTTCTAGCGAGAAATTAATATTGCAGTAATGAAATATTCACTTAGTTATCACCAAAGCTCTCTATATTTTGCTGTAGATCATTAAACAGTTACTCTGCCTCAGAAGCCTGTCCAAAATAAGTTTCATGAGGTGCCTTCGTGCAAAAACGCTGCCTGCAAAGTCATTGCCTCATACGGCAGCGAGGCAGCAAGTCAGCTGCCTAAGTTTTCGGATGCAGCCGTGGTCTTCATGCTCACTTAAACACTTGGACCAAATACAGGAAATATGTAATATAAGTAGTCAAGTGGTCAAGTGCAAAGACCACAAGTGCGGGTATTTGGACAAGGCATTGGACAAGGCAACACTCGATTATTCAAAAAGATTTAAACAATTCATTGAATATGAGATATTCAGAAGAGTCATTAAGTCCTGAATCGGACATTGCGTGTTCTGATTCAAAACAACCGTCAGAGAAAACACGTCTTTTTTGTGGAAATATTGCCAGTAAAAATACAACACTGTAGCACTGTTTTGCAAAGCTACATTGATACGTCTCAAATAAAATGGCTTAACTAATGAAAAGCTGATTTAAAAAAAGAGAATCTACCACATTTCTACTGAGAAATTTAGAAATTTAGTGATGAATGTTTGAAATTAAATAATTTAAGACATAAATAGTATTGTATCTTGCAGTGAAAAATAAAATAATGATTGGGCCTATAATTGGATTTTACATAAAAATTGTAAGTTAGAACAGTAATATAGGCCTATGTACATCTTCATTTTTATAATTAGAGTTAAAATAATAATAACAAATAATATTTTCTATATACATGCAGCCATTTGTATAAATTTAAAAATAAAAATAATGTGCAATGTGACCATTAATCAACATCGGAGAACCATGAATATGCTAATGTGTCATAGGTTATAATTAGCCTAATGAATTTTAATTATTAACTTGAAATCTCAGGGGGTACTTTAAGTAAATATTTTATGTGTAAGGGGGTTCAAAAAAAGTTTGAGAACTCCTGGCATTTGTTCATTTGATTTTTGATTTAATATTGGAAATAGAAAACCGAGAAAACTGTGCCTTTTTCATTTTTTCAAAATAACTGAAAAACAAAAGATTCGGCTTGATTTTTCGTTTTTGCGTTCAGAGGTAGAAAATTTAGAACGCAAAAACGAAAAATCAAGCTGAATCGTTGTTTTTCGATTTTTTTTTGAAGAAATAAAAAACGAAAAAGGTGCTGTTTTCTCGTTTTTCAATGTTAAATCAAAATTCAGAAGAACGAAAGATACACGACATCGGACACATTTTTAAGAGTTACTAAGCCTATTTATTTTGCTGTCCAATCAGAACAGACTTGTGACCCATTTTGGTTTGTGAGTGGCCCACCAAATTAGAACCACTGCTTTAATCTTCATTAATCAGACCTTTCCTATCAGAAGGGTCTTCAAGCTAATGAAGACCTTGGCAACAAACAAGAGTAATGGGTCCACTGAGGAAGAAAACTCAACAAACTTCTAAGCTGCTAACACCATGCTAAAGTTGCTGTGAATTAAAAAAAAAAAAAAAGGCTTTCATGGTAGTTTAATGAGGACATTGCATGAAACTACTGCAGCTGATGAAATAAAAATATTGGGTTTTTTTCATAACGTGAGGTGAATCTGGGATATGGAAGATATGAGTGTGAGAAACAGCGTTGCAGGCCCATGCGAGTGCAGCCACGTCTTCAGAGGAGAATTAGGTCAGTTAGGCTCCTGGGAGAATCAGAGGGAAAAAGAGAGAGAAAGAGCAGGAACAAGCGAGTGAAACAGAGAAGACAGCGGGGACAAGGGATGGAGTGAACAAAGTAGAAGGTTAAAAGTGAAGAATGAAGGAGAGAGAGAGAGAGAAAAAACACCTGAAATGATTTAAGTAGATAGTACCAAGAGAAAAACAGCTCTGCATCAGTGCAACGCATGTTGTTTTAAATGCTTTGACTTCAAGTCTCTACACAATAGTAAAAAAAAACAAAAAACATGTACACTGCGAAAATGATTCATAGATCAACTAAATGATGCATTAAATAATAATGACAAACTTACCAATGGTATGCTTTTTACCAATGGGATGTGTTTTTTTCAGTTTACTTCTAACAACTAAGGAACACAAATAATGCATTTAAATGCTAGCTTTTCCATTATAATATATGTTTTATGTTGTCAATCTCAAAAGCATTTGAGTTTGAATAATGATTTTATTTACCTTTTTGAGGTCAAATAGCCCTAACATGGAGAAAAAAAAAGAAAAAAAAGCTTTGTATGGCCCATGCACCCTCTTCCCAGCATACACAATTAATATGGTTTTAATGACCATTTGCCAGTTTTATTTACACTGTTGATGATTTTGTTGACACATTTAGATTTTAGTTGTATTGTATGCCAGGATTCATTTTCTTAGTTTCCTGTATGATAATTTATGACTGATTTTAAATCATGAGAACGTTACATTATGCTCAGTCAAGATATTTACATAAAAAACTAAAAAAGACAGTTCTATTAAAACCTAATTTTTACAGCATAAACTGTGAAAGTGTCTATACAAACTGCAATGATGTACAGATGCTTATGTGGAACATTCAAAAGATGAAGCATCATAGAGAAAAACCTGACATAACTGCACTAAAGTTTACACAAGAGAGTATAGACGTACGTGATTCTAAAGCAAACCACAGATCGTGTGCACGTCACAACAGCTATTCAGCTCAAATCTCAAAGTACAGTGATGTGTTCCTCCATCCCCCTTCACTCATTCTAAAACACAGCTTCATCTCCCGCTCTGTACTGTAGGGCTTGACACTGTACTGGGGTAATTAGTTAGTGGCTGGAATAGATGCATGAAATATTAAGGGACTTCCAATGGGACCAAACTTCAAATGAAAATCTTGCTGGCCTTCTGGAAATGTGCCAAGCAGGAAAACTGGAAAGATGTACTAAATTTAAAAATAAAAGGGAATGTCTACGAATGTGTCCTTGGGCATGCACTGGGACATACATAATTAATATGGTTGCACTGACCATTTGCCAGTTTTATTTACCCTATTGTTGCTGATTTTGTCGCCATGTTTAAAAACGTGTTGTCTAGTATGTCAGGATTAATTTTCTTACAGTTTCTTATGAGGTCATTTATGACAGAATTCAAATCATGAGAACCTTTCAGTGATTAATTCTTTAAAAGAACCATTTTTCTTGTGGTGAACAACATTTTAATGATCTAAACAACCTTTTTCCACTATAAAGAACCTTTTGTGCAATGGTAAGGTTCCATGGATGTTAAAGGTTCTTCATGGAACCATCAATGCCAATAAAAAGCATTATTTTTAAGAGTTTAAAGCAAATGAATTCTCAGAACTCAGACAAAAAGCATACAAACTTATGATGTATGCCTTATGTTTTATTCAAGTTCTGTGAACACTTTATTTTTACAGTCTTAATTTTTAGACGGCAAAAGTATCTCTACAAAGTGGAATGATGAAGAGATGCTTATGTGGAATATTATAATTAAAAATACAGGTATAGAAAGGAATCACCCCCCTTTAAAAGAATCACATTTTATTGCCTTGCAGCCTGAAATGAAGATGGACAGTTTTTGTTTTATAAAGCTGTATTTACTCAACTTATGACACCCAAGGGAAAGATATAACACCAACATGTCAGAAAAAAAATAAAAATAACTGAATCACAGAGTTGGAAAAAGGATCACCCCCCTCCTAAAAATGACTTGTAAACTCAATCAGGTATAGCTAATCACCTTCTCATGGCATACAGAGCCATTTGACTTTCAACTGTGATCAGCTGTGGTAATTCTGATTGGTTCAGCATGAAAAGAGATTTCCCGGAGCATTTCAGTCCTTGGTAGTGCAACTGAAGCAAACAATCAGCTATGGGTGGCAAGGCACTGTCAAAAGATCTCTGGGATAAAGTTGTGGACAGGCACAAGTCAGGAGACAGATACATTCAAAAAAAAAAATTCAAAGGCTTTATCAATGCCTAGAAGCACAGTGAAGTCTATGACCCACTGTAAATGGGAATGTGCATAAATGTGTCCTTGAGCTGAGTGTTGATACAGATTTGATTCAAATTCTGAAGCTCTTGATTCTGATTCCATATGAAATTCTGATTCATTTGGGCATATCTCATTTTGCAAATATATGAAAGAAATTATCTCTCAGCTAATGTTGTATTATACAGTGAACATTCTAAGTACCTTCTAAGGTACAATGCAATATTTTACATGGACCAAGCTATGCAATTTATTTGCTATTTGTTTTTAATTCATATTTTATTTATATTGTTTTTCACACATATAATAATAATAATAATAATAATAAACACAACTGGCTCTGTAGAGAGCAAGTTAATTCAATTTTAAATTGTATTTCTTGTTAAAAACTGCTGCCGCGCTGTATATTATTGCATACTTCCAGCCACGACAACTCATTTTGCATTATGTGGACAATATGTCTCATCAAATTTGATAACAGACTGCAAACTCAGGTAACGCCTGACTTATTTTGCTGTATATTTAACAATACTGGATATCAATCAAGATCGTGGTTCAAATTAAGATGCAATTAACTGGAAAATATAGATATTTTAGCTGCCCTCAACATGGTACTTGACAGTGAACAGAAAATGGCTAGCTGGGTAATACAGATGACAGTCAACAGGCTGCCAAATTCAGTTCATGCACCAGATTTATCCAGACTGTATGCCACTTAAAGGGCAAAGGTATGAATTTTAAATATGTATGATTACAATTGTTACGTATCCGGTCCATGAACTTCCGTCTGCTAGCCATCAGAGGTCACCCTTTCCATTTTCATTGACTCTCGCACTACACACTGTTGCATATCACCCCGGACTACATATCCCATCATTCATTGCACTGATTGCACACAGCACTGATTGCACACAGCTGTTTCATATCACTCACTCACTATTTAACACTCACTCTGATCCCTTCCCGGTGCCGAGTATTGTTTAGCGCTTATCATTTGATAGCTACACTACAGAGCCCTCGTTAGTTTACCCTGCCTTAGCCTAGTCTTGCCTTGTCTGTTTTCTCGGTTTCTGATCCTTGCCTGGTTTCCTGGATTTATCCCTTTAGTCTCGCCCTTTTGATTCTGTTCGCCGTTCGTTGACCTTCGCTAGCCCTAGGATTATTCTTGTGTCTTGTCCACCATATTCCTGTTTGCCGTTGTCTGACCCATGCCTGTTTCTGACCACGCCTGTGAATAAAGCTTGCACATGGATCCGCACGTCTCACGTCTTGTCAGCCCCGTAACAACAATCATCAATATATTTGCAAAAAGTAATATTAAATATAAAAGGCAGTCAACGTCAGCACTTTAACTGTTTTACAGATTAATGTTTTAGAGAAGTGACATGTAAGGGTGTAATGAAGGGACAACTCCTCTGTTAAAGGCATCAGCTTCAGAGATCGAAGACCAGGGAAGCTGCACGAAAGCACCAGAGCGGGAAAATGAAAGGGGAGAGAGAACAGAAAGGCAAGTGTAAAATATTCAGCAGTGAAATTCGCTCCCTGGTGAAGTGAGAGCTAATAATTGAAATGAAGATAATGGTGGCCACGTTACAAAAATGCTCAGCGTCATTTATCCTTTTTGTGCCCGCAGACTGAAATTAACCATGGGGCTGAAAATTTTCCCACACTATTGCAAAGGGTACTTAACAACTCATTAACTTGCTGTAATACAGATTCTGATGTTTGTCCTTTTAAAAATACATTAAGAAATGCTTGCCTCTACAGTACTGCTATAGCTCATATATGCAAATTAGCACAGTGAAGAAAAACACATTGACTGGAAGTCAGAAGTGGTGACCAAAGAGGAAAGTGAATCAGCAGGCCAAAGTCACTGGAAAGTGCCCATCTGGAGAGTTTGGCTGCTTCCTCTCACTGTAAACTGTGATGGCGTCAAAGCCGCCTGTCACATCAACACACAAAAACTCACAGTGCTAACAGATTAGCAGTTAGCGTCATCTCCTATATTCAAACCTAAGGCACACTGGCTACAAAGCAGCCAAATATAGGACCTAGGGGTGACGATTCAGAGTTTTAACTAGGTGGATTATCTAAAATCAGGTCAGTGAAAGACATCATGGGGCTCATTTCCCTTTACTTCCAATTGTATTCGCTTGATACTCCAATAAACTGTTGCATAATACCTCTCCTCTCTGTCGGTACTGTAGTAGTCATTCATCTCAGCCTCGTGCATATCTAGAACATTAGCTTAGACATCAAAGGTTTGGTTATTTAAAGCACACCCAGAGAGGGACAGCATGTAGAAGTGTGGTGAGGGGTGAATGAATCTTAAACTGAATACATTAACAACAGAGCGTATGTGTGCGCATGACTGTGCGTATGATGCTACAGCAGTTGACTTGCTATCACGGATGGGTAAATACTTTTGAAGAAAGAAGTTGCTTGGGAAAGACAGCAGAAAGGAGGACAGGAGAAGGAGGGAAAACAAAATGATCAAAAACAAGGAGACAAGAGGCCAAAGGGCAGAATACGAAGAACATCTGTAGGAGGACAGAACACATGAGTCAGATTGTGAACATGTTGAAACAATACATTGACTGTTCACAGCTATATTAAAACATCAGTCATTTATTTTTTTTTACAGATGGAAGAAAATCATTATGCACTAAAAGGAAATGGCCTTGATTTTCAACATTGAGTCAATAAATTTAAAGGTAAAGTGTGTAATTTTGTTGATGTTAAAATACTTTCTTCTGTCCCAGCTTAATATGCAGAAAAGCAATATGCAAAAATACAGTTAGTTAATTTTTACGAACACTGTGATTCTATGGTGCTTTTGAAACATCCCAAACATCCCGACACAGAAACGTTGGCTCGACCAGTAATGTGTGTGGGGGGGCTGGGATATCTGTTTGTCAACCAATGACAGACAGAATGAATGGTGAGGAAACCTATTAGACTAAACTTTTTTTTTTAAGACAAGCATTATTTTTGACTCTAACCCATCCGCTAAGCACCACCCACTGTTGCTAACTCAGACATGCTTTACAGAAGGTCCCAAAGGAATTAAATGGTCACCTTTCTAGCAGCATGGTTTTCAGTGAGATGCGCTCATAAAATGGTAAAAAAATTATTGAATATTATTCTGACATAACCTTGAATGAATTGTGACATTACAAATAATTTGTATCTGATGTTTTTCTTAAAAAAAAAAAAATTTCAATTGTGCAGTAGCACAACTAACCCACTGTTGCTAACTCATACATGCTTTACAGAAGGTCCCAAAGGAATTAAATGGTCACCTTTCTAGCAGCATGGTTTTCAGTGAGATGCGCTCATAAAATGGTAAAAAAAATTATTGAATATTATTCTGACATAACCTTGAATGAATTGTGACATTACAAATAATTTGTATCTGATGTTTTTCTTAAAAAAAAAAAAATTTCAATTGTGCAGTAGCACAACTAAAAAATCTTCTCACTGTAAATTGAAAAAAGAAACACATTTGCTAGCAATTTAATGTGATAACAACAGACCTGTTCTTAATAATTCTACAACAATTTAATCCATTACAGGGTTAATATATAGTTAAATAAAACTAAAGCCATAAAAAAATGTATCTACTTGAAATAAAATGAATGTTAACTAAAATAAAATCTGAAAAAAATGAAACTTATTTTATTTCAGCTAGTAGCCAAAGCAACATTTCTTTCATTTAAATCATTTTCATTTAGTTTCAATTTGATGTACTAACATTAGTAAAACTAAAACTGAAATAAAAATTAAAAAACAACAACATATAGACATATACAGTATTTAAAAAAAAAACTATTATAAAAAATACTAAATTGCAAAACATCAATTAAATTATTAAATCTTTAAATGAAATTATGGAAAAACACAAAATATTTTTTAAAAAACTATAAAAAGTATCTCAGTGATTCAGGTTCTCCACAGACTTACATTATAAAAGAGCAAAAGCCTGTAGACCTATAGGAAAATGCTGGCTGGCAACAGTTGCTAAGGTATGACTGGTCAATAATGTTTTTAAGGTGGGGCTTATTGAAGGGTCAGTTCTGTTTGATGCCAAGCGAGGTGCAGAAATTATACACTTCGCCTTTCAAAAGATCAGAAATTCAGTTGTACTGCTATTTAATCATTTGAAAGCTTACAATTTACAAAATGTTTCTTTTAAAACATGGACAAAGGCTCTAAATTGTGCTCACCAGCTCTTTCACGTGTCCACTGTTGTGGTTTGCTATATGAGCTGAATAACACACCTCTCGTTCATAGTGCTTTTAAAAAACAGCAGAGATTTATCACTGTCTTTATTGCAAATTAAATTAGATTATCAGACATTCATATTACGACACCAACAGCAGTAATTTAATTTCCAGTGCTGCAGTGTTTTTAACAGAAAGAGAACGATTAGTGGCTCAGTGTGGGACAGCATTAAAATGACAAGGGAATGTATAGCACCGCTGTCATAATGAGGCTCAAGCTTTCAATGGCAAAGGCTTCATCTCTTTTTTGTTCCTCATCTCAAAGTCTCCATTCTCTTTTTCCATCTCTCTTTATCCTCAAGTTTGGAGTATTGGCAGACAAAACGAGGCTACAGGAAAGAGTCCTCATCACTGATTTATGTTTGCTTCCATGTCCCGCATAGATTTACCTCACTTTGAATGTAATAGAAAGCGTTGCCCGTAATAAAAGCGCACACAAAAGCGCCAGCTTTCATTGTGATGTGGAAAGACTTGCATATCTCTCAAAGCCTTTTTTTTTGCTTTGTTTTATCACAAATGCTTAAGTGGAAGCTGTTCTGTGAATGTGTAAGTGTGAACGAGTTCATTAAGACTCACATGACCCTCGTAATGGATTAGTTGTCCGTGTATCTCGATTACACTATAATTGCCACTCTGTCCCATGTTAGTTTCTGCTAAAAGGGCTATCATGACACTTGTATGGCTTTCTTTAATATGTTAGTGAAGAGTGCTGCAGGGGGTGAAAATTATTGGTGTTCAGCGTGGCTGCAGATGTATGGCATCTCAACAGTGCTGTAAGCTCTCAACTTAACTCTTTATGACCCCCGGCCGAAGAGGGTTCCTGAAACGGCTGAGAAGAAGAACCTCAGCTGGCATGAATGAGGGCATGTGCTGAGGTAATGGGGCACTTAAAAGCAACAACTATCATCTTCCCACAAGTTCTTACGTATTGTGACCCGTTTGATACCCTCTCTCTTATTTCTTTTCATATACACGAATAAACATCTGGCAGACACTTTAATCCAAATTTACTGCTATCAAGTACATTTCATCAGTTAATGCATTCCCTGGGATTCAAGCTTGTGACCTTGGTCTTGCTCTCATCATGCTCTACTGTTTGAACTACAGGAATACACATACATACTATGTGTCTTCAAGCTGATTCATTTAGTAATTGTTATCGATTGTGTATGTTTAAGTGATCTCATTAGTAATCACAGGTTGTTCTAGCACACATACGCACTGTAAAAAAATGATTTGTTGAAGTTGTAAATAAAATTGTGGATTATGGTTATGGCTATAGTTATAAGATTATTGAAATACATTTTACAAGAAAATACTCTTTCAGTCTTTCTACTTCAAAATGTAATGTTTAATTTAATGTGTTACTTGCCATTTTCTATAATTATTTGTGAAATTTACTAGCAATTTCTGAGTGAAAATTGTATTAAAGTAAATCCTACATCAGTTTTTTTCAGTGCATTATTAACACATTGACAGCATATGTACTAAATTTAGAGACATAACATGTTTACAAACTCTTTTAGTTTAATAGGATATTGAATGTTTCAAGTTTATAAGTTGGTGTTATTGTATTTAATCAACAACATTAATCAAATATGTCCAATGCCATCACATTTGTTTCATGTATTCTCCTAATTTGACATTATAGTGGCTTCATTCTGTTGTGTGATTTAAAATTCTGTCATCACTGACATCTATCTATACACACACAGACAGACACGTGTGTATATATATATATATATATATATGTGTGTGTGTGTGTGTGTGCAAAAATGCATATGTAAACATATGAATACCTAAAAAATACTAATGAGATCAGAGTGGCTTGTGTGTTTATTCTTAAAGCACCCTCTACCTATACAGTAGGTAGTACTACCACATAATACAATCACAATTTTATAGTTATTGTAAAGCTGATTAGATATTAGCTATAAAACCTACGAGAATATGTTTTACGATCCTTTTATGATTCCTATTTCATTTATCATAATGCAAGGGTGTTTACGGAGATTACAAATCCATCAAGGAGAATAACTCATTTGTTGTAGGCTGACATGATTATCAAGTGTTTACTTCGTTTGTTTAAAACTGCAAACAGCACATCTGAGCTTACCAGTTGAATGTTGGACAAGAGACTTAGATGCCTGGAGTACTGAAATACACCCGTCCATACACTGACTTTACAAAACACATCTGTGGGAGGTGTGTAGTGTGTGGGCAAAAGGTACGAATCTAACTTGAAAGTGCTTGCTATATGTAGTCCAGCATCAAGGTGGCCCACAGGAGTCAGATTGGATGCTGCACTGGTTGGAAACTGAACAGAAAGGCTTCGTATCGTGCTCATATGGTGGGTTATGTGTATGCATTATTTTTCACTGAATACATTTGTCTCAGAGCTTGAGGGGAGCTGCTGTGATGAGTCTCAAAAATTAAGTAACCTCTTAATTGGCAGCATCCAAGAGGTGAAAACAATGTTGTGAGACACAGTGCTAATGGGCATTGGCATGTTTATAAATAACCGATTGCATATAGAGCTTCAATTGTGACTCATTGATTGTGATTTCCCTCCACTAGTGTTAAGGAGAGTGTAGTATGTAATGTTTACACGCTGTGATAACAAGCCATTTGAAAAAATGCAAACTCGCTAGCATATGTTCTCGCAATGGTTCTCCACTCTGTCTAGCTGAGGGTTGCCAGCACTTACTCTCATAAGTGGCATAATTTGTTGAGTAGCTGGAGGTGATAGAACGCAGGATGGGGGCTGAAATGATTCAGAACTCCATCCAGTAGAAACGCAGATAATAATGCTGACATTCTGCATATCAGCAGACTCAGGGGTGCTTTTATATGAATTCAATGCACCATTATGTCAATAAAACAGCGAATGGTGTCTTCATTTACATTGCTTAATTGGATAATGTCTAAGATGTTACATTTGGTTTGATCATGTCTAATGTCATGTTGAGCTAAAGTCGTCATTCAGAGTCGCTGTAAAAAGTGGGAGTGACGTTCATGGGCGTCTTGGAAACCTCAGCTGGGAATTTAATCTCGTCTGGGTACTTGTCTTGACTTGATTTCATTGCCACCTTTGTGAGTCCACCGATCAGACAGATTTAACCCCCCTGGATGGGAGGATATGCATCTTTTGTGAGACGGCTGAGAAATATCTTACAAAAATCTGGGGTTTGCTTTTACATCTTGCACGCAGTTGAGTGTTTTAGGATTTTTAGTAAACTTTACTGACCATTAGTTAGTATGGATATAGTATAGTTAGTATATTAGACGAATGTTTACTTTGACTATTTCACCTGACCTGCAGAAGACAGTTGTGTCATCTTTTTATTGTTTCAAACTTGAACTGTACAAATGCAGGAACCTTTTGACCTTCTCACATACATTATTGTTGTCTTCACGTAAGTTTTCTGATTTTTGTTGCCATTTCGAGTAGCTCTTAAAAAGCAGCAGTCAAACTGAGTGCTGCCGCCTAGTGGACTAAGCCATCAGATTCGCAGATGGCACATCCTTTAGGAGTTGTGGCATGAAATGAAAATTCACCCTATCTATTTTTTAAATGCATGTTATAGATCTTACTCTGAACAATTTATCTGATGTTTTTTTTACTCAAAGATTTATTTTTGGCATTTTTGGCATTTATTATTATGACAGGACAGTAACGAGACAGGAAGTGAAGTGGGAACGAGAGAGGGGGACAGGATCAGGAAGGGTACACAAGCCAGGACTCGAACTCAGGACGCCCAAAGTGCAACGGCACTATATATCGGCGCGCTGCCCATAAGGCTATCGGCACCAATCCGTGACTATGTTTATTTTTTTTTTAAATGTTTTGAAATATTTCATCAAAATGTTGCTAAAAATCTGCTAATTGGTTAAGTTACTGTACCATTCAAGAGTGATTGTACATCTTTTACGTTGCATTATATGTAATTTTACTGTAAAATCTGTCAAGTGTATGGTTTTTACAAGTAAAAACCATGAATTACCATATAATTTAGAGTGAAAAACAATATAATGACATTCCCAGAAGTTGTGTGGCTTTCTGTTTTACCACCTGTATTATCATGGTGGTTATCAGTACATTTTTTTAAAGCTAAAAATCAGATTGTGATTTCAAATAGACTTGGTATATAAGATTATATCATATAATTAAATATTTGGTTTGAAGTAGTAAAACTGAAACACTGTCTCCATGATTTTTATGGCAAACTTCTGACAACCACAGCTCTGCTATCTTTGTGGGCAGTGCTCAGACATATGGTGCAACAGCATTTGGGTGACCCGAGTTTGAGTCCTGGCTCTTGGTCCTTTCCCAGTCCTATTCTCCTCTCTGTTTCCTGTCTCTCTTTAACTGTCCTATTCAAATAATGGCAAAAATGGCACAAATATAACTTAAAAAAAAAAAAGTAAAAATAAATAAATAAATAAAAAACATCCTGGCAGAGATTCCACCCCATAGCTGACCCTGATGACTTGAATCCTTTAATTATTTTGCATTAATATATATATACAGTATATATATATTTTTATTTTTTTTTGCATTTTCTAGACCACCAATGACTATATTTGCATTATATGAGAGTCCCTTTTATTTTCAGTGCAATTCCACTGAAATCAAGCTAATCCCACATCCATACTACCAAGTTTTGTTTGTTTATTTTTTCTTGCAAATCCACTGTGGCCCATTTGCCCGTCCGTTTAACTGCTGGTTTTTGGCACAGTCTGAATCTGAATCCGTCATGGCCATTGACCATTTATAACAGATCTGTTCTAGAAGCTTAGCATTTGTGAAATCCTGTAAATGAGTGTTAGCTGGGAAATCTTGCATCATGCTGCTATGTGTTAAAAGGATGTGCAAGATTTCAGTCGAGTTCACAGCTCACCTGTGGGTGCGTCTGTCACTTTCACAAACACCTCTCTGGCTGCAAAGACTGTTTAAGTGTGGCACGGGGTAAAATGGTCTCCGTTTCAGCAGTTACGATCTGCAGCTGAAAGCTCTAGAAGATTCGACAGTGATATTTGTATCCGCAAGGCATGGCATTACTGAATGCAAGTACTGCCATTACATAGACAGGCTTTATTTAGCAAATCCTCCATTTTCAGGTTTTCATTTAAGAGGTTGACCTGAAATGTTATTATGATGAGATCTCAGATCTGTCTACAAAAAGAATGGATTTCTTTTGGTGTGTTTGGCAATTGATAGAACAAATTATTGCAACTTGATGCCAGAGAGTATCTTCACAGGGTTATTAATTATAAGACCAGGAAAAATGAAATTATGCATTAAGCAAAAAATGCAGTAACACATTTTAAGTCTTTTAGATAATGCCAGATGGGATTGGTTCAAATATGCTCAGATTCAAAGAAAACAGAGTGTGTAACTTTGCCTTTCTATTGCAGTAAAGTTCAACTAAATGTTTTATTTTCCCTCCCACATTACAATTTAAAGTAAAATTAAAACACCATACAAGACCCTGTGCATCAATAATGAGTATGGTAATGACTTCGCAATGTAAGCACCATAACAAAGTCCTTTGCATGAAAAAGGTTGAAGACCTCTGGTTATTATGACTGACTGAAAACAATAATGAACATTAACAACAGAAAACTAGATGTGTGGGACTCTAAAATTGCAGTGCTTTGACAGACATAAATTTAAATGTTACAAAACCAAATATTACTGACTTAAATAGTTAATAGGTGCAACTCCAAATGAAATAAAAAAGAAATTCATCAAAATGTCAGTGTGTGGTTGTGGATATTTTATGCATTTAGAACATACACATGGCCTTTTGAATCTATATTAGTGAGAACTTCACATCAATGTTTTTTTATACCTAAACTACTCTAAAACCTGCTGATGTTATTAGACATAAGGCAAAACATCTTTTGAGTCTTTTAAATAGTAAAGACCAAATGTGACCCTGGACCACAAAACCAGTCAAGGGTCAATTTTTATGAATAAATAAGCTTTCCATTGATGTATGGTTTGTTAGGATAGGACAATATTTGGCCGAGATAAAACTATTTGAAAATCTGGAATCTGAGGCACAAATGTCTTTGGTTTTTGTCATGGTAATCAAGTTATGTCACTATATTTGTGAGGACATTTGGCCCTCACGAGTATAATAAAGCTGTAAACACACTCTAAACCAGTGTTTCCCAACCTTTTTTTTAGTCGCGGCACCCTTTGGAAATTTTAACAAACTTGTGGCACCCTACAAAATTAATTTTGTCACAATATTTGAATTTCTAACTTCGATGTGATAATTTGAAAAGTATAGATATTCGGTACAACAGGGAAGAACTGCAGAATATAATGTCATACAGATATTTTTAATATTATTAAAACATTTTGTCCATCAATGGTGGCAATCAGTAGGCTAATTTCTAATGAAGAGACCAATTTATATGACAGATTTTAATGTAGGCTTTTATACATATGTAAACATTATTTAATTACCATTATAACTAGCTATCTCACAAATTTTTGCTCACTCAAGTGTTTTTTTTTATTTTACAGTGGGGTAATTTTGGTGCAGTAAGCACGAGATAGCTTGATTTCAAACTTTGAATTTAATAAAAAATGTCAAGTAAGCAGTCAGTAATAAATTAAGAACAAATAAAGAAATTAATAATGATAGCACAAATAAAAAATAACTACAGGCCTTCGAATTAAATAAATTGCTTTTTAGTTTTTCCATGAGGTCTAACAGTAGGGTTAAGATATTTAAAAAAAATTTTTTTACCAATTATCCAAATAATGTTTAGGCCTAGAAAGCTATTATTATCAGAACACGTGAGCATAACATAGCGGTTAGCAGATCAATGAATGAGAGGGCAGTGTTACCAGAGTTGCCCATATACCACACCATGTTACAACACAGTACGGTTATTGCAGACAGAAACAATACTGTACTACATCGATGTTTCCTGTCGGCTCAATTTTTGAGTGGACTTTGCTGTTCTGATTCGCATGAACGGTATACGAGTGGAGCGACTGCGCGGAGCGCACACGCATAGAGCGGGATAATACGCAGAGCGTCACACCACGTGAAAGTGAATCCTGAGCGGTGAACTAATAATCGGCAGCCGAAATTTCGGTGCATCTCTAATTATTGGCGACATCAGAAATGGATATTATATAATAGATGCTTTTTTGAACATTTTAGCAATTTAAAAATATTAAAAAATGATTTTTTTAAACGGCACCCCGGTTGGGAAACACTGCTCTAAACCACTCTAGAGTTAAGCCTACTTGTAGCTACAATAAATGGCTGAATATCTCAGTAATGGCAAGGACAACATGACAATAGAAAAAAATGTGACAAGAGTACACAAGTGCCCAAGTAATGGTCTACTTATGCATAAGCACAACATCGTGTCTCGGTATGAACAAAAAACAATAATAATATCATTAGGGAACGTTATGTCACAATATGTCCGTTATTAATAATTAATTTGTTATTTCAACCCAGACTCGCTGTGATTTCATGCCTATTTATTGCCACATTACTCAGAGCACCTGCTCTTAATAAATCTCAGGCGAAGCGATGCTACGTCGCTAATCTCATATCTCAACTGTTAAAGAATAGCTTAAAAATCACGTGTTAAACAACTTTTGGGCGCAAATGCGGTCAGGACTCTAATTACTCCAGGCATAATTAAAACACGCAACACTGGAGGCAATCGCGCGCAGGGAAACAGCACCTTTACCTCACACACCTACATGTTCATTGACAGGTGGGGTTTTATGTGACTAGTTTTATCTTCACGACTGCTGCGCTCACAAACTCCATCGCAATCTATAAACTTGAACACGGTCGAAACGGAAGAAATTGTGATCTCTTAGTTTGCTTCAACAGATGTTCCGCCTGTTTTGCGGTGCCAATATGTGAAGGAAAAGCTTGAAAGGAAATACATAAAACAAAAATTTATGACAATACACCAAAACATCTAAAGTTGTTTTACCTGCTCGGAATGGCACAGAGTACGCACGGGAGGGATGAGGAAATCCAAACTTTGAAGACTGCGAGCGCTTGATCGGCTTTTAATGGCTCGTTTGTGAGAGACGCATTAGATCGGCGCAGTTCTGACAAGACTATGCTGCTGTCTGTCCCTCCCTCCCTCTCTCTCGCTCCCCCAGAGAAATAAACAATCTCTGCTTTCATCTGGATCACCGAATCTCCCCCTCCCTCTCCAGTTTGAGCGTGCTCTATCTATCTCTATCTCGCTTTTTCTCTCTAAAACACACACACGCGTGCGTTATGTTGTGTTTATAGAGCGTTACTGATATTTTATCTCAACCCTCACACAAACATTTCTACATTTTAGATCTTATTTAAAACATAATTAATTATGTTTAATTAGCCATTTTTCTTGTGACTATTGCTGGTCCCCACAATCTATGTGAATTGGTGCGTCACTAAAATTCACAGTGCCTGGGATGGGACTAAATTTTATTGACCCCCGCTTCCCGGGCCGGACACAATGAGTAGGAAATGTCCTTTTGGACCTTATTGGACCCCCTTCATCATAAGGCCTATGTAGGCAAAATCCGACCCATAAAAAAACTTCCATTTATTATTATTGTATTCAGGTGAATATGTTTTTAAATAGGTTTTTGGCCTTATTTTTTCCACAAAAACCCCAAAAGCATGTGCAGTACCTAACACACTATTTAAACTTTTTTAAAAACAAATTATGCCCCCTTTCTTATTCACATTCTCTTTCATAATTGTATCTGCATATATAATACATAGTACATACAGTATATTTTCTATCTATTGTGCACACACACACACACACACACACACACACACACACACTCGTGTATAATTCACTTGATTTTGTGATCTATCTTGTATTTTTAATGCTATATTTTTAATGTGTACTTGAAGCTTCACCAAGACAAATTCCTTATAAGCATAGTTGGCAATAAATCTCATTCTGATCCTCAGATGTGACTGGATTGAGTAAGCATGCACTCATATTTCTGTAACTGATGGGACTGTATGCTTTAGTCTCTAGTATTTAATAGCCTCCGAAAGGATTTGCAGTGACTAATTCAGTAATTCTCAATTGTGGACCCCATCACTGCACATTTTGTGTGTCTCTCTTATTTAACACCTGATTTATCATCAACTCAGTATAGTGACCTGAACTGGGTGTGTCAGATAAAGGACATATCCAAAACGTGCAGTGCTCTGGCCCTCCAGGACTAGGATTGAGAAGCACTAGCAGATTGCGAGGGATGGGATTACTATATCGGATTAAACTGCAACAAACATCATTTCATTATCAGCGCATCTGATGAAAAGCATGGTGCGGTGTGCGAAAATCTCTCACTGTTGTGTCCAGTTTTGTTTTTATAAACTTCGACATTTTATAGGCTCTCGCTCAGGAAAGCACAATACTGGGTATTAATATGCAGTGACAAGAGTTATTATATTGGAGTTTCTTAATGAGTTTTATGGGGATTTATGTTGTCATTAAAGCTTTAGACATACCAGTAGTCATGTATGAGTTTGGTAATATACTTGATCTCATGCCATTATGAAGTTCATCAGTCAGACTGGGAAATGAGAAGTCCTTTCTTCCAGTCAGCCATTATGTCTCTCTGGGAAGAGTCTCTTCTTAATGGGATGAACCATTGAACCACACAGAGATCAGGGCAGTGATGCTGTACAAGGTCTATAGTGTGCCAATGGGATACGGACAGATGGCTGTGTAATTACGCAGGAACTAACCCCTGTGCATGTGTGGCTTCCATTTTCATATGCGAATATGTTCAATTTTTCTTGTTTTCTCAAGAAAACAGCTATCAAATCATTCTCTGATAACTATATGTGACTGATAAGAACAGAACATTTAATGTGGTCTAATTTAGACAGTAATGCAGCATAATGTGGAGAGAAATTCAACACCAAAACTCATTGTGTTAAATACACACTTACAGCCTCAAGAAATTCATTATAGCTAGCAACACAGAGCAGTGCTAGATAAGATATGGATATCTAAGGGATAATGTACAGTCTTTTATTTTGTGATCATGACTGTTGGACTGTACAGTATCTTACATTATTATTATTGTTGTTGTTAAATACATAATATTAATAAACAAAAAATGTTGCAGATTAAATACTGATTTGAATATTATGTGAAAGCTTAGAAAAAATCTGTTACAATGTACAAAACAAGCGACAAGACAATATTGCAGTAATATACAGAAGTCCTGTGAGGTCATTTTCACTGAGAGGAAAGATGGGTTCAGACGTGGTTGTATAAAAAGAGAGAATCAGAGTTTTTAATTAATCAGTTGAATGAATAATTTAATGACACACTCATAATGAAGGTCAGTAGTTTCGTTCCTAAATGAATTTGCTTTTCTGAACAAATCAGTTTACTGAATGATTCAATTGATTCACTTTTAAAGATTCAATTGATTCACTTGTTACTTGCTGCCACCTACTGGTATAACAATGTACACTGCAGAAAGAGCCACTGAAAAAACCAACCACTAATACACAGACTGACAGTCTGGAACGTGACTGTAAAAAAAAAAATGCTCAGCCAGTCAAATTCGAGGACTGGAACTAATTGTTGTATGAAGACCAATACAGCATGACCTTGATGGTCTACCAAAAACACCCCCCCCCCCC
>NW_015651146.1:749816-759587 GCF_001515625.1 Sinocyclocheilus rhinocerous
AAAACTAGCTGTACACAAGTGATTTTTCGGTCTTGGATAAAGACTTTCAATACTGTTTTCCTTTAGCAGCTTTCCAGAGTGCTCAAAAATAAAACACCAAAATAAAATATAACAAAGCCTTGTTAAGGCAGTCTTGTCTTTGACCCATGGTCCATAAAACCAAAAGCTCTATAATTAGCAATTGGGTTTGTAGAAGGGAGGAATTGGCCCCAATGGCAGGCCTGTGTAAGACAACCTATAATTGGACCACAGGCACACCCATTGAACAAGCTACACAGTGTTCCTGCATCATGCATTACCATTTAATTGTAATAATTAAATTGCCCAAATGTAGTAGTTGCAATACAATCTAAGTAAGAGATTGCGACTTAAATGGCAATGTGTTCAATGCACATAAATAAGCGATCTGTATGTGCAATGGTTTACACACACTGATCTGTTCATGTATTTCTGAATTAGGGATCAAAGGATGAAGGCAGCCTTTGCAATGCTATTCATCATACGGTTATTTCCTATGCTGGAACTAACACGCATTTGTCTTTTTCAGATAGCCTTTCAGGGTGAAATTTGGCTTTCGCCCACACAAGTTCACACTGTGGCCTTGTGTGACAAAGCCTTCATCAGAGAAAAATAATATCCTTCAAAAAGTATATAAAATAAAAATGTCCAGTAACTGTGAATGTGTGGATGCTTAAAAGACAACATAGATTGAAATGGTGCCTGTTGGACAGATGAAGAGCAAGATGGATGTGATTCTCAAAAATATGCTTCATTTAAACCGGGTAAAACTAATTGTCTTTAAATACAAATATAACACAAATAGAAACTGAACAGGAACAGGTCCTTGAATTAATTTAAAGGGGTAGTTCACTTAAAATGAAAATGTGCTGAAAATGTACTCACCCTCAGGTCATCCAAGATACAGATGAGAATCAGAATGAGAGTCCAAACAGCTGATAAAAGCATCACAATAATTCACAAGTATTCCAGTTCAAGTCCATCAATTAATTACTTGTGAAGTGAAAAGCTGCATGTTTGTAAAAAACAAATCCATCATTGAGACATTTTAAACTTCAAACGGTTGCTTCCAGTTTCTTCCAGCTAAAATACAAGTCCTCTATCCATAATATTGCTTTCTCCAGTGAAAAATTTATCTCGTCTGAATCGGGAGAGAAATATGCAGAGATCAAGCACCGTTTACAAGCAAAACAATCCAAAACAGTTATATGTCATTATATAACAACAGTTATAAACAAATACTTTAGTGGTTTTTGATGTGAGAGGAAGACATAAGCGGTGGACTTTTTTGATGGAGGAAGTGTTATTATAGATCATGAATTGGTATTTTGGCCAGAAGCAACGGTTTAAATTTAAAATGTTTACAAACATGCAGCTTTTCACTTCACAAGATGTTAATTGATGAACGTGGGTTTTCTTGTGGAATTTTACTGTGATGTTTTTATCAGCTGTTTGAACTCTCATTCTGACGGCACCCATTCACTGCAGAGAATACCACAAGTGATGTAATGCTAAATTTCTCCAAATCTGTTCTGATGTAAAAATTAACTCATCCTCATTTTCATTTTGGGGGGAACTATTGCTTTAAGGATAAACATACAGGTCAAGCTTCTACAGAGAACGATAGGAAATAGGTTATATCATAATGTAAACAGATGCAGAATAAGTTATATGCAGAATAACGCTTAGTCTGGTGCAGGTTTTCTGGTAGTGCAATACGGTTAAAAGGAATCATTCCCAGGCTAATGGGTTATTGGTCACGTGTACTAGACGGCCTTAATTATGAAGCTATATTTGAATGGGGATGTAGGGCAGGGATTACTCTGACATTAACTGAGTATAGAGGTAAACCATAAACTTTAGGCATACGTCCGGTTCAGCATGTGTGCTGACATCTGAACTGCATGAATGCCACCAATCCAGTAAATGAGCACATTGACAGTGGCGTCCTTGTGTGATCGTAACTTCAAAGTCCTTAATTGGCTGGTCAGTAAAAGTTGGTCTGAGCATTTCTGTCCCAGCACACATTGACTGAAGTGAGTCAGAGGACTTCATTAATCACATGGACATAATGGTGAGGAGAAATATGGGACAGTCTGTAATGGCAGATATTTTGAAAAAGGTGAAATTAATTTTGAAAACTGGATTTTTCTGTCTTTATTGGGATTTCTGAGCTGCTCAAAAACATGGGCTATTTTTATGTCTTGCGTGCGCAAAAGCTGTCTTTTTTTCAGACAGAGGTCTCCAGTTAGCCTGCTCTTTCCTCTTGGAGGCCTTTGAAATCTAGTCTTGCACACACTATTGTCGTTTGCGCATCTGAAATAGGTGCTAGATGCACCTTTTTCTGGCCAATGCACACTGAAGCTCAGTGGTGTAATGTAACGAAGTAATAATACTTCGTTGTCAACTTTCACTTTTACTCCACTACATTTCCTAATTAAAATGTATACTTTTACTCCGATACATTTACCCGAAGGTGCCCAGTCGACCCAAACCTTGGGTGCCAACTTTTTTGGGACTTGGAATGTCACCTCACTGGAGGGAAGGAGCCTGAGCTGGTACAGGAGGTTGAGAGATACCGTCCAGATATAGTCGGGCTCACTTCCACTCACAGCTTGGGTTCTGGAACCACTCTTCTCAACCAAGGGTGGACTCTCCACTATTCTGGCGTTGCCCAGGGTGAGAGGCAGCGGGCTGGTGTGGGCTTGTTAATAGCCCCCAAGTTCAGCCGCCATGTGTTGGAGTCCACCCCGTTGAATGAGAGGTTCGTCTCCCTGCGCCTTCGGGTCAGGGAGCGGTCTCTCACTGTCATTTGTGCTTATGCGCCTAACGGCGGTGCAGAGTACCCGGCCTTCTTAGAGTCCCTGGGGGGCGTGCTGGAAAGCGCTCCCACTGGGGACTCTGTTGTTCTACTGGGGTACTTTAACGCCCACGTAGGCAGCGACAGTGACACCTGGAGGGGCGTGATTGGGAGGAACGGCCTCCCTGATCTGAACCCGAGTGGTGAGTTGTTATTCGATCTCTGTGCTAGTCACGGTTTGTCCATAACGAACACCATGTTCAAGCATAAGGGTGTCCATCAGTGCACGTGGCACCAGGACACCCTAGGTCGGAGGTCGATAATCGACTTTGTAGTCGTTTCTTCTGATCTTCGGCCATATGTCTTGGACACTCGGGTAAAGCGAGGGGCTGAGCTGTCTGAAGCTGTGGCAGTGGAAAAAATTATGGGTCAATGACATATAGTGTCCAATGACATAGTGTCCAAAATAAAGAATAAACAATGAAAAGATTAAAACACAAAAGGCAAGATCTTAGAAATGTACTAATGTACCGTTTCTCATAACATCATATAATTGATTTTCAAAAACATAATTTTGATACTCCAATAATTTGTGTATGTTTTTACACCTTGAACTAACATTGCCTTGTTACTAAAAAGGTTAAATTATCTAAACTTTTATATTTCTGACTTATATATCCGATAATTTCCTTTGAAGAAATGCCAATACAAGGAATTCTGCCCTTTAGGATGTCATGAAGGGCCATACTCGAAAAAAAAAATAAAAAAAACTTTCTGAAAGTTATATGAAACCTGAAGGAGTGTATTTGCACAGAAATACTCTGTCATATGTCCAACTCGTTTTTTTAGACTTTGGCCATGTTTAGCATGAGAATCCAACTCTTTAACAGTGTAAATAAGTCATAATGCATGAAATAGCAGACCTCCCCTTTAAGTTTTTTCAAATATTAATAAAGAGTGAATAATTTTTTTTTTGTTCTTTTACATAATAATAAACGATTATGCTGTAGTATTTTCTAAGGTTTTCTTCTCAGGAATTTGCAATTCCTTCTGAATTGTTAGTGCAATTTAACCAGGGCCATTACCATCATAAAGAAGGACCTCAACAACCGACTCCAAAATTCAGCAAGTTTCATCTCCTTATTAATCTGTATTATTACATGCAGAAGACACAGGTTATACAGTATTAGAAAATGAATGTATCTATACCCAGAGCAGTCTTTTCCCCAGATTTTAGAGGTCACTAATAAAAAGAGATATACCCTGAAGAGGGAACGCATGAACTGGGTCAGAGTGGAGATTCTTTCACTCACTAGGTGCTTTTGCAAGGCTTTTTAACTGTTTCATTCATGCACTACTCAAGCAAATAATAAAGTACATTCAGTCACAAAATAAGTACAAGATATAAACTTGAAATCGATTACTCTCTGATTCTCCCCACAACTGTAAAGGTTGAAGTGTTAAAAATAGCACAGTAAATTGTCTTACCTCTCAGTCAGCTGTGTGTCTCTTCGAAGATAGATTTAAACACCAAAACTTTCATTAAAATTCAACAGAGAAAAAAATTGAAACCATGGAACAATATACTATATGCCTATGATATACTAATGATATCATAAAAAGGGGATGGGAATAATGTACAGTATATATATATATATATATATATATTTGCGTTCTTTTGCAAAACTTCTCAGAGAAACGTTACATTTGTCAATAATGCACCATACATGTATGTATGGTTTTCCAGTCATCATACATACAGTAGTACAACCCATAAATAAATAAATAAATAAATGGTAGGCAGCGGAGAAAAGCCCAAGTCAGCGTTCAGGATGTGACATCACATGAAAACTATGATTTGATAATTGACAATGAATGGACCTTCTTTGCCTGCAAACACTTACATAACAAAAACATTTTGTTAATGTGACCACACCTTAATTTGCGCTGTTATGAAAAGATAGAAAGTGTCCTTTATGTGGGTGGGCATTTTACAAAAGTACTTAAAGGGACAGTTCACCCAAAAATGAAAATTATGTCCTCATTTACTCACCCTCGTGTTGCTGGACTTAAATGGAAAAAATACTGTGGAAGTCAATGGAAACCAGAAACTGTGATTATCGACATTATCAAAATATCAGCAAAAGAAAGAAATTCATACTGGTTTGGTACAACTTGAGGGTGCGTTTTCTTTTTTGGGTGAACTATCCCGTACATAGCCACAACTAAAGGGGTGCAGGGGTTACGAAAACATCCTTTATATTTACAATTACATTAATTTAGCAAACAATTTTATCCAAAGCAATCTTACAAATAAGGAATGCAACAAGTGATACATTTTAGATAATGACTATTTTCAATATCATGACCTTGTGTGCCTTAAATTGCTTAAATATCTAACATACAAATATAGATAAATATAAACATTCACAGGCAGCAGCAGTCTCTTCCTCATATTACACTACACCAATTTGCCTGTAACAGGTTTCTGCATGAAAATATTTCATTTGCACACGTTCCTCTCAAGGTTTTCCTTTGTATCCAGTTTGGCTCATCAAATTTTTTTGCAAGAGCTGTTAGCTTTAACCTTTCGCACCCTAACACGCACACACATACACACACCATCAGCAACTTCTTTAGTGTTGACTGGGGCTATGGCTGTTGCTTTTGTATGTTGTTTTCCTCGAACTATTCCGCTGACCTTGAGCTTGTATTATATGGAGAAAAAAGACTCTGCTTCACTCTGCTAAAGACCAGAGTCATGTTGAGGCAGTATAAGAGTGACTGAATGAAACTGGTTTCTATCGAGCACCAAGCTTTGATCAGATATAAGAGACCTATAAACTGTAACCCCACCGTATATAGATTGCCACCATTTTAATAAAGGCCCTGGTACATCAACTGTCACTTAAATGAATGTACTGTAAGTAACTGTGGTTAAAAACACGTTTGCAAAATGCTATGAAGGAGGTGATATGAGAACAAAGATGGAAACATATCACTTCCAAGTTACAGAAATTTTGCATAATCAGCAGAAGCTGTGAAGTATGAATAATTTTAAAGAGAAAAAACTGTTAATCATTTATGACTCAAGAAATATTTTTTTTATTGCATATCTTCAGCTAAAGGACCAATATACAACAGCCTGTCTCTGAGCATATAAAGATCAGCTTCCATTTCAATCGTCTGCTCTCTGAATAAAATGCAATGAATAATCAATAGACATGAATTGAAAAACACTTTGAATTATTCATTTACCTTACAAATGGGAAAGTGCACTGATATCCAACCAAACTTATTTTTATATATTTTTTTTAGACTTGTTTTTTCTTATTTTTTGACTGCAAAAAAGGGATACTTTAAAAACGCTGTCAACGTCAGAGATAATTTCAGATATGTGGTGCATATAATCATAGTACGTGAAGCAGAAAACAGTTTATAGTTCCGGCCATCAGGAACTCGAAGCGAGGCACAGATTGCTCTTGTGGCCAGAGACCAAAACAGGAGCAGAGTGGAGAACATTCCAACTGTGCAATGGAAAACCCCACTGAGATCCCCCTTACATAAGCACTCCAGCCTCAGTGCTGGCCAATAACACACCACTGGCCATCAGCACAGACAGCAGAATATCTAGATGTACCAATTAAAATGCAGCCTGGTCTCATGTTTATACGTAGGTATTAATACGTAACATTTACAAGCACAAAACGTACACTTTTGTACGTTTTTATTAATGCTAAAACGTACAATTTAGACGTATTTCAACGTTTAAAACGTACAAATCGCTACGTATTTTTAGCTAAAAAACGTAAAAATATTTACGCACATTTTACGTAAAATACATACAAATTATCATGAGATCACGTTGCAAAATGTCATACTGTTATATCATGCAAGTAATTTTACAGCAGACAAGTTGGAGCAGTAACTTTCTTCTACCTGTTGTGTATGTGTTGCAAAATTAAACAATATTAATTGTGAGGCATCAAATGCTTTCTTTAATGCGGACATGAGGCTAACACATATTTCAACACCAGCTCTTTTATTTTAGTGTCTTTCTTTTTTTTGCTTTAGTTTTTAGGCTAGCCTTTCACTGCAAAAACATATTTTCATTTGCTCTGCACAACACCCTTTTTATAACACTGCCATCTAGTGATAATAGACAACAACCTTATCCTGAATCTTACATTACACTACCATTTAATTGTATTTTAATCTATGAAAAATATTAACAATAAAAAACAGAAAGATACACACTGCTTTTTCTTCTTTTTGTCATTTTTTCATTACGCAACACAGCACATTTTATATGTGCCATGTTGCATTATGAAAAATTTAGTTATCTTATATATATATATAGTGCAGTGATTTCATACTTTTTGATCTCAGTTGAAAAATGTTAATAAAAATAAGTTAAATGTTTTACAGAAATGACAGAAAACAACAGTTACTGCAGGAACAAAATTTTGTTTTAAAATGCAGAATCTATTTTGACTGATAACACTGGTGACATTTTCTCCAAAATCAGACACACAGATCTTGACTCAGTCAGACCCAAAACATTTTTCAGCTTTTCCAGCAGAAGCAGCAGCTTTTAAGAGATTTTATAACATGCTTAATACAGTTCTAAACTAGAGCAACCTTTCAGCATGTCTAAGTCCTTGAATGTTTTGAGAAGTCAAAAGACCTCTTTGCATTCAGAAAGGCTTATGCTGTCTCTTTACTTTTCAAGGCATTTTTTTCGTGGTTAGTTGCCAGCTTTTTCCCTCACAGCAGTTCCCAGCTCTCTCCAACCTTTTGGCCCAGTCCCCGACTCTCTTGTGTCCTACATTAGCTGTGCTCTGACCATGACCAAAAGACTTCACTTCTTCTTCTTCTTCTTCTTCTTTTTTTTTCAAACCCCTATGCTCCCCAAGTCAATGTGCATGTTTCTCAAGTAGAAGCCAAAGCTATATAAATAATAAATGCATCTTTCAGTCAGGTTCTTCTGAAAATAAATTATAAAACCACAACAGCCTTTAATATGTTAACATATGTTAATAAGACAAAACATCTGATAATTTAACAACCTCTTTTAATGAATAGTTTGTGTGGGTGACTTTGGCGAGGTATATTCTTGTCATCAGAAGGTACTAAAGCATGATTTGAGTTGAAAATCCAATTAAACAAACACAGATCTCTAAATCCAAAATATAATTTCTGTGAATACACTAAAATCACATTGACATACATTCAATTGACAACTGTATAATAAAGGTCGTTTTTAATGCATTGGTCTTCAGAACGTGGGTTTTGTCATTTTGGTTGTGACTACATACATATTTGCTGGTTTATGAATTGTTATGTACTTCATAATGGTTTTATTATTTAAAATCAGCTGAAATGGCCAGGTTCCCATTGTGACAACATGCCCCACTATTGGTCAATGTGTGTTTTAAGACCTGTTTTAAAATCTTTCTATCGTCTGGACATTTAATACTTTTAAGTGAATCCTGCATTCTGACACAAGTCTTTTAGTATTATTAATATACAATAGTATTTATTAATACTTTGAATTAAATGTATTTTTATATTTCCAATTACATTTTTACGTTTTTGTAATTGTTATGTTCTTTTTTATTATAAATTTTTTTTTTCTATTTAGTTTCCATTTTTATTTCAGTTTTAATTTGAGCACTTTTCATTTTCATTTTGTTTCAAGGCAACATTTCTAGTGTTTTTTATTTTTATTTTTTCAACAAAGATTTATTTTATTACTGATTTATTACAAAATGTTTAGTTTTAGTTAACAATACTGTCCACTGTGCTCATATTCCGGCTAATATAAATTAATTTTAGTTGACCATACCTTAGAGGGGAACCCGCCTAAAGACAATCTGATCTTCAATCTTACTGGTCAAGAATTACATCCGCAAGAAGTAAGTCTTCTGAATAAAGGTCTAAGCTTTGTTCCGACTAAAGCTATAGATCCTTTTGTCACTAAAATTGAATTGTTTACGTTTTTTCGGACATTAAGATTGAAATGTTTGTACAAAAACGACAAAGTTGATAAACTAAATGCATACAATCACAATGGTCGAGCGAAATTCAAGCCTAAAAGCACCTTCTGTCCACCTGTGTCTAATCCATCTATTGAGACATATTGTAGGCTAGTGGAAAGGGATGTGACCAATTTACTCGAGCAGTCATCATTTCAGAACAAAAAGTCAAATTTGACTGGTTCTGAAAAAGAAGCTCTTGATGAATTGTGTAGAAATAAAGACATTGTCATCAAACCTGCAGACAAAGGAGGTGGTTTGGTGATTATGCCTCGAGCGCTTTACAACCATGAGGTTTTTCGTCAACTAGAAAATACTAGTTACTATCAAGCTCTGCCATCAGATCCAACGACTCGATTTCAAAGTGAGATCGAGAAATTTATTCAGGAAGCACATTTTCATCAATTAATTTCTGATAAAGAGATGCGATATTTGTTGAATCGTTCTCCGACTAGACCTGTTTTTTATGGTATGCAAATGATCAAACTTTCGTGGAATTCTGCTTGTGATTAATTGAGGTTTACCTGAGAAAATTGAATTCAGCTGATTGTCTTTAATTGTTGACCTACTTAAAAAGGGTGACTGTTGTTTGTTAAGTGAGCACTGAAGATAGCAATCTGCTGAAACGTTTGCTTGCTCGTGTCCATTTTTTTTAAAATTCACATGCACTTTGCACAATGCAATTTATAAAAATTAAAAAGATGTTTTTGTAGACTTTTTAGTCTTGAGTGGATCAGTGTGCGGTTAGCCACCCTCTTGCTCATTTTCAAATATCCTACTGGCTCTACGCACCTGCAGTACAAGGAACTATTTATTTTTTATTTTTTTGGAGCGCTACAATTTTCTTGAGTTTTACATAATTTAGTCTTACTCAAATGTACATTTTAGTTATCATATTTAGACAACCTTGTCCTG